>NW_027111348.1:195306-202057 GCF_000696795.3 Halyomorpha halys | reverse complement strand
TCTTATTCAAATGTCCATTCCTTTTAAAGAAAACTAAGACCATTTCCACGTTCTTCTGGTCATCATTCAGAACATCCGATACACTCGGTCCTACTCTCAATCTACTCAAGTTCGCAGAATAAAAATGACATTTCTCAAATATGCGACTGATCGTAAGTACACTGTTGCAGTATTGACATTTTGGCGGTGGCTGCTTACTGATCAGATATCTATGAGTTAAGCTCGTGTGACCTATTCTCAATCTGGCAATAGCTACCTCCTCCCTGCGATTGGAACGGTTTGATGTGATCCATGGTTTAGTGGTTTTTTTGATAGTTTTTAATTTACTTGGCGGGCTTTCATCCCACATGGCTTGCCAACTAGATGATATCTCATTTTTCAGTGGAAGACTTATTTCTTGTGGTGTAAAAGTAAAAGTGGTATTATATATTCCATATATAGGTAAGTGAAAGTGGTACTATATATTCCATATATAGATAAGTGAAAGTAGATGTATTCCATCTATAGGTATGTGAAAGTAATGTTATATATTCCATAAATAGGTAAGTGAAAGTAATTCTATATATTCCATATATAGGTCTGTGAAAGTAATATTATATATTCCATATATAGGTAAGTGAAAGTAATTATAGAATTAGAATTCTATATATTCCATATATAGGTAAGTAAAAGTAATACTACATATTCCATATATAAGTAAGTGAAAGTAATTCTATATATTCCATGTATAGGAAAGTGAAAAAAAAAAGTAGAAGTAGTTTCAATTTTCTTTCCAAAAATGTTAGATAAACGACAAACAATTTTACCCAATAAGCTCTAAGGTACTTCGTTTTTTATATAACATAACTTAATTATAGTAACTTCGTTATAACTTAATTATATTACCAAACTTAATTGTACTAATGAACACAAACTTTCCTGTCTCCCTCATTAAAATTTCAGAACGCATCCCAAATTATCTCCTCGCATTCAGGTTTTCGGCCTTGATTATTTTATCTTAGTTTCAATATCCTAACGAATGTAAGCCGATTAATTTTTTCAGATGTATTTCAAAACTATGATTACCAAAATCAAGAAAATAATTTAATACTGATTTATTATTTTGTAATATAACAACGAAATGTTTGATAAGACAACGGTTACGATATGTTTGTGTATACGTTCTTGATTATCTGCATCCGCAGATACTGTTCGAATCGCGCCGCATATCGTTCCAAATACAAAACAAAACCAACAATGAAAACTTTTCTGAGTATGTGAATTACAGTAATAATAGAAACAAAAAAATAAATAAATAAAAAGCGTAAGCAGTAGAGATCCAACACTAAGAACGTATCTAAAAAAAAAAATGATCTCTAAAAAGAACATCTTTTAGCCGTAAAAAAAAATTTGGAGAAAATAAAGTTTTGATTGAAACTCATTATCATCGTATTGTTATGTCTTGAGAATAATTCTCTTTCAGCTCATTTGGAATGAACTTAAATGAAGTGGTGAAAAACATTTACTAGCAGATATACTAGCAGACTCGGTAATGCTTAGCTATTGCTAGATTTAGTGATGTAGATCGACTAATAGAATAAACTTGAAAGTATATATTGTTATTTACACATTGGATTAATGATTTAATTAATTTCTTATTATATCTATTTAGTTTATAGTATGTAACATTATATAATAAAAATATGTGTTAAAAAAATAGAAATAAGTTCAATAGGACTCAACAAATTTGGGGGTGGTTTAGGGCTCTCTCTATTTTAGGGCACTAGCTAATTTAATTAAACAGATTACAATAGGATATATAAAATAAAACGTTTGAATAGTTTTACTTTATTTGAAAATAATATTTTGCCTTATAAGACTATTGAGGGAACAATAGTCACCCTCCCCCCCTCCCAAAAAAAAATCCTTCAAACAAATCAAGGTGAAAAATTTTTAATTTCTTTGAAAAATGATATTTAAGGTTTTCAGACGACGCTATAAGCGAATATGATTTGTTTATCATTAAACAATTTATTTGCTACCTACTTTATTGAACTCCTCGTTATGTTTAATTAATTATTGGTATATAAAAAATCATTCAATAGAATCAGTAATATTTTTTTTATTATTCTTCAGAAAGAACCAAATCGATTGGCATTTAATTAATAACCATGAAGAAATGTATACTTTCTGAGCTAGGCGTCAAAAGTGCTTAATTTTGTTATTAACTTTGTTTTGTTTTTTTACAGAAAAAATCGGGCCAACTTATAACCTTCCCGGGATAATCCTGAACATTTACCAAAAATTCCCTATCACAAACGAGGCTGCGTATGACGTACATAACTAACAAATATTGATTTTTATATATTAAATATAAGAGCGCGGTGGCACCGTTGTAAGGCGCGATGCTACTAACTCCATGGACCAGGGTTCGAATCCGGCTGGGCAGAAAATTGTTTTCTGTTATACTATAGTACACTATAGCCGTGAGTTGGTCCAAATCTGGAGGTCGAGCATGATTCTGACCAAATCACCTCCTTGTACGACTAGGCCAATGGTTACAAGACTTCCTTACAAAGTACTGAACCTACATCGCTATGACCCACAAAGGGTCATAGCGATGTAGATTTTAATTTGTAAATATATATATATCCGATATTTTATTTCAATGAAAACTGCGTATAATCACTAGTACATCAATCACTATAATACTTTTTACTTATATAACATAGTTTTCAAAAACTCCCTAGCCCTTATATGAAACACCACTAAAACACATAAGAAAATTTCATGCTGAAAGGTAATCATCACACTAGAAACAAGCGGAGTCTCGTTAGTATCCATCTTGACCTCTTCAATAATACTCACTTCCTAGTGCTCAACAATGTCAGTACTAATAAGTATAATAATAATATTTTGTATATTACATATTACAATTTTATATTATATAACTTTCATTATTATTTATATTATACGATCATTTTGTATATTTACATAGTTTTTTGAATTTCAGAATCTCTTTACGTATATTCACATCTTAGTTTTTCTATTTATTATGAAGTTTCTCTTGAGCACCAAGATGACAAATTTTTGATTACTTGGACAATCACTCCCTTGCATAAATACAAATTCTTATGGAGATAGGGAGTGACAAATATTTAATTTTTGTTTATTTAATTTTTGTTTATTATTCACTCTTAGGATGTGTGGGATTCTCAATTAGTAGTTCAGGACACTAAAATTTGTGAAATTAATAAAGAAAACATTCCTAAACTTCTTCCTTGTCCTAAATTTTTCATAAAAATGGGAAGAATAGTATTTTCATTTCCCATTCAAATTGATTTGAAAGAACATTGTATGGAGTCACTAATTGCCAGTTCAGTATTTTTCATTTTATTTTTTTCTTGAAGTCATGGGGGAGTATCTTTCACTATTAAGTCAGTTCACCTATATAAAAATATAGTATTAAATGCTTCTATTAGTTCCTTTACGCCCTGATTAAACATATAATGTTTGTTTATATAACGTGTTCAAAACAATATTTGTTTATGACATTGTATATTATTGGATTCCTTTTTCATAATAGATGTGAAAAAAAAAAGAGAGAATGTTTCATGTATCTTAAGAAAGACAAGTTTTTGTTAGAGTTTCAAACTATGATTTATGCTGAAAATATTTTATTACTTTAAAAAGTGAACAATGATCACTACTAAATGAAAATTTTTTGTTAAAAGTAATAGAGTATTCAGACGTTCTATTTTATTTTATCACTCCACAATTGTACATTACTCTCTAGAATAAGACTTTTTTTAAAAACTTGTACCAAAAAAAGTATGAAATCAAGAGTGTACCTGCTTCAGAATATTATTAAGTAGCATTCACAGAAGGCAATAAAAAAAAAAAAAGAAAAAGAAAAACGAATCTATTCACTTTAATTTTAATTTTTAAAACAGTGTAATAACCAACTCGCATCTGAATTGGAGAATGACCCACTTTATTTTTTTAAAAAATTCAAAACAATATAAACTTTATAAACATGGTACTGTCCAAGTCGTAATATTTAATTTTAATGTTTGTTATGCCAGAAAGATAAAATTCAAACCATAAACAATATTTTAGTACCCTCTTTTCACTTCTCAAGAAACTGTTAAAAATGTCATTTCTTCTATCTTTTTAAAATAACTGAAACATACAAATTTTAATAATGCATCACAACTTAATCTGATAAGATTTATAATTAGTAGTTCAAGGGCAGCCTTTTGTCCCTCTTTCAAAATTTATCTGTATTACTTTTTTTCTGATTATTGTCGTTATCTCACACAATTTTTCCATTCAAATATGGGAAAACAACCAAAGCAGAATTATTAATAATTTAATTATATTGTAAGTAACACACTTTGTTAGGTGTTATCTTAAAAGATAAATACTAAGCAAATATTCTTACAGTTCTAAAAATTAAAAAATATAACAAATTTTTTGTTAAATAAATCAATTGGTATCTATGTTAAGTCTAAACACTCTTTATTATTTCACCAACAGTCCAACGTTTCGGCCAACCTCAAGGACAATCTTAAATATTAATTTACAGTTCACATCTAATTATTTAAAAACTTATTGTATGCTATTCTGCCCAGACTATTAATAACAGACAAATCACCCTATTATGACACAATTTCATTAATTTTTAAAACTTTTAATTTTAGATGAAGTTGCACTATCAACTATCTTATCATCAAAACCAGTCTCAAGAATTTAAAAAGATTATATGTAATATAATAAATGTTAATGTGAATTTGGAGTGTAGTTAATGATAATTAAAACGTTAAGGAATTAGATACTATAGAAATTTAAAAAAAAAATGAGTAAACATGTTTTCATTATATAATGTAGATTATAAGGTACAGAGAGCATTGGTTCTATAACTACATGTAATTTTGGTAATGGGCTAATATATTAAACAGTTTAATACTTTGTGATTCAAATATTTTAAACTATTAAATATTTAGACTATACTTAATACAAATAAGGCATGTTTTTATTATGCCATCATAAAGTTAAATATTAGTATAAAAAGTTACTATAGTAATATATGTTATTTACCGAGTTTGTAACGTGTCATTATCCCATTTATAAAATTGTGGATGGTACCACTGTGGAAGATGTTGATACTCAAGGCATCTTCAAACTGGGGAATCTACCTACTCTCTCACTACTCTTTATCTAAGATATCAGTTTATTAAAATTGTCACGATAGCAAAACACGATATTGAGTTGCGCGTAATGTACACAACCACTGTTTCACATATCTTCGACATGATAAATCTTAATCATTGAAACGTCAAACGAATATCAATCAACTTCATAAGTACATAGAAACTGAATTCTTTCTTAAACCCTTTGAAATGCTATCTTTATCTCAGAATATGGTGGAAAAATAAATATTAAAAATTCGTACAACTGTTCTTCATTATCTAATCAACTTGAAGAGAGATAATAGATTAGGGTTCAGACAGTTCTGCGATGTTTAAATAAAATCATGATTTGCAAAAAATTCTTAAGATTTTTTTTCCTACTTAATTTGTTTACTTCTGCCCAAAATATAAAATTCTATCTTTACAATTATTGGTTGGCGGGTGAAAAAAAAATCTACAGAAAAGGTGCAACTTATTTTTAAATGAAATTGAGAACTGTTAACAAATTTTAACATTCGGATGAGGACTTGTTTAAACAGAGCTTATCTAAAAACACAATGTAAACATGAATGATATAAAACAGAGAGGTAATCGGTTCCTAGCCTTAACTAAGCGTTAAGAGGATTACAATCAAATAACTATATAATTCATATCCTTCACAGCGTAGGGGCACCACTCCTAGCAGAACAAG
Organism: Halyomorpha halys; assembly: GCF_000696795.3. Classification (NCBI taxonomy): domain Eukaryota; kingdom Metazoa; phylum Arthropoda; class Insecta; order Hemiptera; family Pentatomidae; genus Halyomorpha; species Halyomorpha halys. Next base: position 196,195 of record NW_027111348.1, on the reverse strand, counting down.
AGACCAAGAAGGGAAAAAATCAATCATTTCACCCGATATTTTATTTCAATGAAAACTGCGTATAATCACTAGTCAAGAGTTTGCCAAGTATAGTTAGGGGAGATAAAAATTACTGTTAAAATGACAAAACGTTAAAAGTAATTAATTTTTCTTTTCGAGTTCCATACCTTTGAAACTACCCACAACTCTATAAAGCCTAATAGAACACCATTTAAAGTAGGGTAAAATTATTAAAATATGAGTCCTAAAAGAGCTGTTTGCGTTTAATAGTCTCTGAGTACTATATATTCCATATATAGATAAGTGAAAATAGATGTATTCCATCTATAGGTATGTGAAAGTAATATTATATATTCCATATATCGGTAAGTGAAAGTAGTATTATATATTCCATATATAGGTAATTGAAAATAGTACTATGTATTCCATGTATAGGTCTGTGAAAGTAATATTATATATTCCATATATAGGTAAGTAAAAGTAGTTGTTGTTGTCTGGGGCTTTAGGGCGTAAAACCGTGAGGTCATGAACGCCCATGTTTCGTGCTTTATAATTCTGTTTCATTTATATTTATAATTCTATTTCACTTTATTTTTCTCTTTAAATAATTTCGAAAAAAAATTTAAATAATTACTTCTTTTGGTATTTTTTATTACGTATAACAGATTTTCTGGTTTAAATCTTATTCAAATGTCCATTCCTTTTAAAGAAAACTAAGACCATTTCCACGTTCTTCTGGTCATCATTCAGAACATCCGATACACTCGGTCCTACTCTCAATCTACTCAAGTTCGCAGAATAAAAATGACATTTCTCAAATATGCGACTGATCGTAAGTACACTGTTGCAGTATTGACATTTTGGCGGTGGCTGCTTACTGATCAGATAT
>NW_027111348.1:170470-195256 GCF_000696795.3 Halyomorpha halys | reverse complement strand
TATATATATAATGTATGTAAATTTTATATCATTTTTTGGAGCCTAAGAGGAGAAAAAAGGCAGTTATTTCACCCCAATTTTTGATTACTTAATTGAAAACTAGGTATAATTACTAGTCAAAATTGATGAGTCTGCCAAGTATAGGTAGGGGGAATAAAAAATGGCGGCTGTTTCAAAATGTAAAAAATAATTAAATTTTTTATTCGGAGCTCTATATCTTTACGATTACCAACAACAATAGAAAATTTAAGAGAACATCATTTAAAGTAGAGTAAATTTGCTAAAATGTAAGCCCAAATAGAGCTATTTACGTCCAATAGTTCTCGAGATATAGCTTTTTAAAAAGCAACATTTCATAAAAATTTATTTTGAAAAATCTAAACCTCAAAAACCATTTGACGTACAGATGTCCATAACCACTCAAATTAAAGCTAGTTTAATGAGCTATAAAGTAGATTATGATGTTTATTTTCGTAGGAGTAATAGTTTACATGCAATTTGCTAAAATATATTGATTTATAGTTGTTCGGACAAATGTACATTTGCCAAATTTGTATTCATTTGTGAATATCATAAAAACTACTACCCTTACAAAGATAAGGATCATAAACTACTTTATAGTAAGCTAAATTTCCTTTATTTTGAGTGTTGGCAGGCATATGTGCGTCTTATGGGTCTAGAGATATGTTTTTTCAAAACATTTTATATAAACAACTAGAATTTAACATTTTGTTAAATATCATAAAAACTACTAATCTTATAAAGTATTTGTAATATTGTAATACTATAAACTATTTTATAGTAAATTTAACTAGCTTTAATTTGAGTGCTGGCAGATATCTGTACGCCCAATGATTTCTGAAATAAAGTTTTTCATAAATTAAACCTGTTGTCCTAACAACTATAAATCAATTTATTTTAGCAAATATCATGAAAAATACTATTCCTACGAAGGTAAAGGTCTTAAACTACTTAATAGTACAATTATTTAGCTTTAATTTGAGTGCTAGATATAGATTTCTCAAAATAGATTCACCAACTACTGATATTTCAGTACATTTTTATGAAATGTTGCTTTTTAAAAGACTATATCTCGAGAGCTATTGGATGTAAACAGCTCTATTATGGCTCATATTTCAGTAAATTAACTCTTCTTTAAATAATGTTATTTTAAATTTTCTATTGTTGTTGGTAGTTTTTATGATATTGAGCTCCGAATGAAAAATTAATATTTTTAAACAGCCACCATTTTTATTCCCCCTACCTATACTTGGCAGACTCATCAGTTTTGACTAGTAATTATATATAGTTTTTATTAAAGTAATCAAAAGTTGGGGTGAAATAACTGCCTTTTTTTCTTCCCGGCTCTTGTACTACCTCTAGAGATCACTATAAGAACAGGAGGGATGACATCCCTTTATTTCAAGAATTTCTCTGACAGTTTCTCCCCTTTCTTAACTTGACACGGCCCCAGTAGGACTGTAAAATGGGTCATTTCGAAGGGGACTCTTCCTATGCTTGGCACGAATTCCCTCTAATAGCTGTTGTATCGCTGAAGTAGTTTATTCTATTCCTGGGTACTTTTGATCGGATACTTAAAAAAAAAAATAAAATTTCGTTTTCATTAATTTGTAAAATACCTTTTTCTAATATTTGTTTATTAATACTTTTCACTGTACACCTTATTTTATATATATTTTAAATCATATTTAGCCACATCATAGTTTAATTTTATTTCAAGTTATCTATCCTCTTACTTCCTTAAATTATTTTAGTTGTTCGTATCCTTTTCAATCCTGATGAAGCCCTGCAAAGTGGGGCGAAACGTTTGCTCACGATAAATAGTTTATCACTATTTGAGTTATTTTGACCGCTCCCGGACCATCTTTCTTTTATATATTGCACACGGTGAATCAGCTATCTTCCAATTAAAAGAAAAAATTCATTTTAATCTTATTGAATTTCAACAACAGAAGTGTATATGTTTTATGCAGCAATAAAGTCAACATATATAATATCTGATAATATATATTATATTATATAACTGTTATTTATTTAACAGCTATCAATCCTTGTAAAGGTGCAAGAGCTATAAACATCGAAAATTTAATGATCAATTTCTGTAGATATTAACATCCTCGCAGGGATAAAATGCATTTATGTCCATAAGTGACATGCCGACTTGAAGAAAATGCGTAAGTAAAATCAAGTCTGATAAATTGATTAATTTATAGGATCTAGACAATCATCGTTATGTCACTTTAAATGAAAAATAAAAATCGTGAAAGAATGTTGGAAATTTATTAAATACATTTGAAAATGAGATATGAATCACTATCTACGATAAAATTAAACATGTTTTTAAATTCCCGGAGATAAAGTGTGAAAAAAAGAATCCTAAGAGGTTGAAAAAAAAAAATGGAACAATTGTTTTCCTAATTTAATTTATATTACGTCCTCAACAACACTTTAGCTTACGTGGATGTGATAAATGACATTTTTTAAATTCGTTATTTTTAATAATTTATCAAGATCACTTTTGTCTAATGATGTCTTATAATCATAAATATAGTTATCAGAGAATTAAAAAAAAAACCCAAACCGAACCTGAAATCATTGGCTATTATTTTTATCGTCATTAAGTGCAAATATTATTACCACAATTTTTTGTTATAATATACTGCAGACAGAAAGAGTTATGGAGTTTCATGGAAAACTGCGCAAAAGATAACCGGTTAATAAACAAAACTTCTTATCACAACAACCTGCCCTAGCTTACTTCACAATATTTATTATCTTACAGTAATTATTTGTTCCTACCTTTCCTGTTCCTATTTTGTTCGCAAAGCTTCAAAATTATTTTAACAAGAAATTGCATCAGACTGAGTTATTGATTTTTACAACAAATGATTACCATTTATATTAATTGATCAATCCAACCTAAATGTGAGAGTGGGTAACTCAATGTCAATACATTGTTTTAGTAACTCTAAGGACCCGGGTTAGAATTCGGCTGTGGTAGCTAATTATTTTCTGTTTCACCGTGAGTCAGTCCTGTGGGGCCGGGGTCCACCCAGCTTCATTAAGTAGATACCCACTTAATAGGTTAAGTATACCGTTAGTCTAATAATTATATAATAGTTGTACTCCCTTACAAAGTACTGCACCACTGACCCTTCCTGAGTTGAAATGGTAAAGAATTATTTTTTTTTTAATTCAACTTCAATTATAATCACAAAAATATTTAAATTATCGATTGTAACCAAGTCATTAACAGAAGACTTGTTAACGACAGTACATTTTACTGATCTTCCAGGATTCTATTTCAAGTATAGTTTAAGATACATAATCATGAGAGATGTTTGGGGGTGCGGTCAAAATATAACACAAATAAGTTGAAGTCACTTATTTAATCGTGCCAACGTTTCGGCCAGAATTTCTAGCCTTCATCAGGGCTAAGAACAGAACAAGATAATAACCAATGAACACAGAAAATATAAACAGAATGACATAAAGTAAATAATTGTACAGAATGGAATTAATAAAATTAAAGTGATGAAAGAAGTGGAAAATAAAATTTATACATAGGCAATTGAAAAAGTAGGTAAAATATTATAATTAAGGAAATAAAATAAAAATTTGATGTTATATAATGCAAAGAAATACGAATATTTTAATTCATTAATAATTTAAAAACTAAAATCATGGAAAGGAAAAATAAAATTGAGAGAAAGAAAATATATGTAACAAATGAGATATGTAACCATAATATTAAATAAAGAAGCAAAATATATGTTAAGTTTAAAAAAATAAAATAATAAAAATAAAATAATAACAACAATAATAATATATGGTGAACATAACTATAGAACACAATATAGTTAAGATAGCTAGAATAACATAGCTTTGGGTTAATGTGTAATAAAAAACACCTTCATTAGTAAATTTAACATTATTTTAAATATATTTTTTCAATTTTTTGAGGCTGGTAAGTATTTATTAAATAAATCAAAATTGTATCCTTAAATAGTCTCAACACTTTTTATTACATTAATAGTCCAACGTTTCGGCCATCCTCAAGGACAATTCATAGGGTGTGTTTGACTTGTAATTAATGACCTGGGCAGAATAGCCTGCAAAATAATTTTTAAATTTTGATGTGAGGTGAGAATTTATATTGAAGGTATGTTATATTATTAGTGATAATGTTGTTGTTATAAATGTTACAAATGAATATATAATATAAGCTGTTAAATGTTTAGTTTGTTCTTGAGGCCGAAACGTTGGACTATAAAAAGTGTTGAGACTATTTAAAGATACAATTTTGATTTATTTAAGCTTATTGTTATCTAAAAAAAAAGTATGCATTTCATTTTACAAATTAGTAGCTTATTCACAGTGTTCGAGCAGTTAACAAGGGAAAAATAGGCATTGTAAGGTAAATAAGCAGCATCGGTTATAGAAAGTACTTAAATTATTCCAAGAACCCAAGAGGAGAAAAAATCAGTTATTTCACCCTAATTTTTTATTAACTTATTGAAAACTATCTATAATTACTAGTCGAAATAGATGAGTCTGCCAAGTATAGTCGGGAGGAATAATGATGGCTGTATCATAACGTTAAAAAAAAAAAAATCATTTAGAGCTCGTTATAAAACTACCTATAACATTAGAAAACCTAATAGAACATCATTTAAAGTAAGAGTAAATTTACCAAAATATGACCCTTAATAGAGCTGTTTCATAATTCTCGAGATACAGTTTTTCTTTTAAAGCAACATTTCATAAAAAATGTACTGAAAAATCAATAGCTAGTGAATTTATTTTTTGTAAATCTATATCTCAGGAACCATGAGACGTAGATATGTCTATTAGCAGTCAAATTAAAGTTAGTTTATAGCACATAGTAATTTATAAGGTAGAGTTATTTTCCAAGATATTTACTAAAATAAATTAATTTCTGACTGTTCGGAGACTATTAACCATATGAAGATGAACGTTATAAATTACTTTATAATACATTGAATTAGCTTTAATTTGAGTGCTGGCAGACATCTGTACGTCAAATGGTGTTAATGATAGAAGTTACCGAATATGACTTTTGATCAAACTTTGTCCTGGAAAACCACACATCTCTCAAATGTCCCGTTGAACCATTACAATCCCCAATCAATCTCCTTTCATTAAAACCTGTCAACTTTCAGTTTCTTCCCTTTTTTTCCCTTTTCCTATGGTTGCCTGGTACACGGCAGGCTCTCGGATGAACTTGAAGCTGAACCTAAACATCTTACAAATCGCTAATTAAATTTGTTTTCGGGATCAGCAGAGATAGGCACATAACCCAGTATTACGCCGAGCTGAAGCGGCTCTATCCCTCTTTCGGGTGCCAGTATTTCCTAGCTTCCTTTCTACACCAGGTAATCAGTACTCAGTGCCTCTCCTACATCCTAAAAACCTGTATTTCTAATCCTCCACTACTAGGTCCCGTCCACCTTACTTCTAATCCTCCACCTCAAAGAACTGTGTTTGACAAATCCTTCTATTTCAATTTTCCTCTCACTCGAACTCCATTCTCTCGAACATACGTCATACCACTAACCGTAATGAACTAGCCGATAACGCTGCAAGAGAAGCACTCGCGCTTCCGGGACGGGGTAAAGCAATTTTAACTCCGTCAGAGATATGCAGGCCTCTTGTAAAGGAAGTCAAAGATAAATGGCAATCTATGTGAAACGAAAGCCCAATGAGCAAATTAAAAATTATTAAAAAGGATGTCAAGCCCTGGGGTACCTCCAGTCGCAAATGCCGTAGAGAGGAAGTTGTACTGACTAGGCTGAGAATAGGTCACACGAGGCTCACCCACTCCTATCTTATATCAAAAGAAACGCCTCCGAACTGCCAGAATTGCAATAACAATTTAACAATAAGGCATGTTTTCCAACGATGCCCATATTTTACACCACACCTCAATAGCTTGGGACTAAGCCAAGATATCTCAAAAACCATTGGAGACGATGATAAGGCAATAGAATTGGTGTTTCGGTTTTTGAAATCACAAAATTTACTGACAAAAATATGAAAAAAAAAATAAAGACAGAAAAAAAAAATAATCAAATCAAAAAATAAATAACATTTAACGAATATTAGCAAAATTAAATAAGATGTTGATGGCGTTGATGACCAATGAAGTTTGGCGCCACTAAACAAACAAACAAACAAACCACTAACCGTTCCCTGGTTTAAGTTTAAATCTCTTCTGATGAACTATCTATACCTTATCGAAACATAATAAATATTTTATTAAACATAGGCATATATTATTTGTAAATATTGAAACTAATTTTTAAGTATTCACTTTGTATTAAAAAGTTACTCACTAAGTAATTATAGTATAAGTTATAAGTGAGGGCGGCCTGACTGGTTTGGTCAATATATTATTCAACCTCTAATTTGGTCTATTGGGACTTGGTTCCAGAACAGTAAACTATTTTCTGTTGTATTTGACATATTCATCTAAAGGACTGATTCTGAAATCTAGATATTTAGACCAGTATATGTATACCCCGGTTGCTGTTCTATGAAAACCATTGTCCGTTATAACGCGAGACTAAGTGACAACCTCCAGGATATTCCTGATCCTTTAATTTGTAAAAATGTGTAAAAGAGAAAAAAAAAATTGTTATGGATTATAGCGGTTACAAAAAATATCACTGTGAAGCCTCTTAAATTTCAGCTAATCTGCCTATGTCGCTTGTCCATGAAGATAGCAAAGAAAGTAGGAAACTGGGTCATTTTATTTTAGTAAATAAAGAGACCTTCTTGGGGTTTATCTCTGGGACAAATAGTAGCAGACATTTGACGATGGCTGAGCTAAGCGCAGACAGACTTTGAGCAGCACGATGGAGGGTGCAACCATGTTCCCACCGGTCCTGGGGGGGCCACCAGTGCTGACCCCCCACACCCGGGGCTTCATCATGCTCCTCGTAGCAGCCGTCACCTACCTCAACTACCCGACGGTCGACCCGAGGGGCAGGGTAACCTTGGTGCCAGAGAGTCAGATCCAACCATCCTACGACTTCATTGTAGTTGGAGCAGGGTCTGCAGGTTCTCATCTTATTTTCTTATAATTGGGAAGGATAGTGATCGAGTTGGATTATAGATTATGATACTATATTTATCACCATGTTAACCCTTATCAGTCGCTAACTTTTTATGCGTTATCCTCACTAGGTTATTGGTCGTCTTGGTAAATATGATAAAAAAAATTTTGTATTGTAAAAATATTATTATTATTATTATTTATTTTACACATATATGAGATTCAAATAATTAGTTATTTAGAAAAGGCAGTTATATATAACTGGAGATGTTAATTACTCTGTTATGGATACTTAACTAATAAGCAGTCCTGCCGATTTTTCCAACAAAAGGATACCCACTCAGCGCCTTAAATAACGGTATAACTATTTAATAGTTACATTAATGTCACATTGGGTTAGGCGTAATCGTTAGTAGTACAAGTAAAGTCAGTGAAGTAACTGCTGCTTTAATAATCACATGTATACGCCTTGACAGTGAACTATCGTACACTTTCAGATATTACGGCAAAAGTGTCTGCCAATACCATGGGAAAAATACTTGATAGTTACAATCATGACAGCATTAACTATCAAGACAGTTTTACTATCGGACTGAATCGTTAATAGTACAACTAATGCAATTGGACTAACAGTTCCATTAACTGCCAACATACATTCGCCTCGACAGTGAACTGTTGCAACATATTAACCTTACGAAATGTAATTACGATAAATTGTATCAGCCACAGGTCCCAAAAACAAATTTGCCCAAGAACTTAAAATCAGGGAGTCTCGGTATGTTTCGCTTTGTCACCTTCCACTGCAGCGACAAAGTACGTACAAGAGCCGGGAATAAAAAAAGGCAGTTATCTCACCACAATTTTTGATTACTTTAATGAAAACTATTTATAATTACTAATCAAAATTGATGAGTCTGCCAAGTATAGGTAGGGGGAATAAAAAATGGCTGCTGTTTCAAAACCATAAAAAAACATCAATTTTTTTTTTTTTTAAAACTACTAACAACACTAGAAAATCTAAGAGCACATTATTTAAAGAATAGTAAATTTGCTGAAATATTAGCCTTAAAAGAGCTATTTACGTCCAATAGTTCTCGAGATATAGCTTTTTAAAAAGCAAAATTTCTTGAAAATGTACTGAAAGATTAGTAGTTAATTAATTTATTTTGAGAAATCTATATCTCAGGAACTATGTGACGTAGAGACGTCTATTAGCACTCAAATTAAAGCTAGTTTAATGGACTATAAATAACTTTATGACCTTTACCTTCGTAGGAATAGTAGTTATCATTTCAGAAATTATTGGACGTACAGATGTCTACCAGCTCTCAAATTAAAGCTAGTTAATTATGTTTATCTTTGTAGGAGTAGTAGTTTTTATGATATTTGACAAAATAAACTCACAAAATGTTGATTTCTAGTTAGTCGTATAAAATGTTGGATTTTTGAAAAAATATATCTCTAGATCCATAAGACGCACATATGTCAGCCAACACTCAAAATAAAGGAAACTTAACTTACTATAGAGTAGTATATGACACTTATCTTCGTAGGGGTAGTAGTTTTAATGGTATTCACATATGAATATAAATTTGGCAAATGAAAATTTATCCGAACAACTATAAACCAATTTATTTTAGCACATTTCATGTAAACTATTACTCCTACGAAGATAAACATCATAAACTCCTTTATAGTTCATTAAACTAGCTTTAATTTGAGTGCTAGTAGACATCTGTACGTCAAATGGTTTTTGAGATATAGATTTTTCAAAATAAATTTTTATGAAATGTTGCTTTTTAAAAAGCTATATCTCGAGAACTATTGTACGTAAATAACTCGATTAGGGTTCATATTTTAGCAAATTTACTCTTCTTTAAATGACGTTCTCTTATATTTTCTTGTGTTGTTCCTACTTTTTAAGTATAGAGCTCCGAATGAAAAATTAGTTTTTTTTTTACCGCTTTGAAACAGCCGCCATTTTTTATTCCCCCTACCTATACTTGGCAGACTCATCAGTTTTGACTAGTAATTATACATAGTTTTCATTAAAGTAATCAAAAATTGGGGTGAGATAACTGCCTTTTATCTCCTCTTGGGCTCCTGTACTATGTGAGAGGTGACATACGATAAGGGTCAAATTTAGTAACACGAATACCTGAAACTAAGTACTTTTGACAATTTTTACACTTGTAGGGTGCGTGGTGGCCAGCCGACTGTCAGAAAATCCAAACTGGACAGTATTCTTGTTGGAAGCAGGCGGAGATGAAACGGCTCAGACAGACGTGCCTCTACTCACTAGAGATCTCTACGGAACCCAATACGATTGGAACTACACTACAGTCCCTCAGCCGAACGCCTGCAGGGGTAAATATCTTATAGTAGCACTTGTATTCCTTAGTTTGTATCATTACTATTCTTTTTCCCAACCCCTTAAACATATAAATATTAATAACATTTAAATATATTATTTATAGATATTCATACTAAAATCTGCTCCGGTTCCTTTTAGTAGAGGATAAAAAAGAAACTAAGTAAAAATTCTGAGTACTTGCAAATGTATTGAGTATTTGCAAGGTTGCGCTAAGTGTGCCCCACTTGGAAGTTTCGCTTTTGAAACTTAAATTTAAATTCACTTCACTTACTAAACTAACTTACTCTCCCATTGGGCCATTGTTCTTTCTCAACTGTTCTTTGCCAAGTCACTGTTTCACTGGCAGTGTTTGAAAGAGAGGGTTAGACATAAATTGGAATGAGATGAAACAGGTTTACATTCTTTCACTGCACACATACAGAACAGAATACAAATCATCAAATCAACATCATACCAACTTAAACACCTCATCTTTATTAGGCGTAATTTATTAGAATATATGAATTCATTGTCTATTTTTTCCATGGTGGAAAAGTATCAAAGACCGCAACAACGCATTTTAACTTTTATCAACGCATTATAGAAACGGTCTAAACTACAAAAGACTGATCTACATGACAATTATAAGGCCTATCTGGACATACGGAGTTGAGCTTTGGGGCTCAACTAAACCATCAAAGTCCACCCGAATCCAATCCTTACAGTCTAAAATCCTTAGTAAAATCCTTGATGCTCCTTACTTTGTCATGAATCAAGTCATCCATCAGGACCTCAATATCGCATATGTTGCCGATTTGGCCAGAACCAGATACCAATCCTTCCATGGAAAACTACCAAACCGCCCAAATCCGCTTGTTTCTAACCTGGCTTCTCCGTCTTAGCCTAATAATCCTCCTAGGCGTCTGAAAAGAAGATGGCCTCGAGATCTTCTCCTCTAGAAATGTTATTTGAGTTCTATCAATGGGTAGATTTTCCACATGTTTGTATTAGGTCACTATGTCACCTACAGCAAATTTACTTATTTTATATATTGTATACAGTTGTAAATAAGAATAAATAAATTATTAAAAAAATCTTTATAGACCTTGGTAGTATCTTAGATATGCAAATTGATTGCGCTGGGGTACGTACAAAGTATATCAAGTGCGTATGCGTTGTTTCCTTTCCATCACCAAAAAAATAGACCATTAATTAAGATATTTTAATAAATGATGTCTTGAAATATGGAGAACAAAATTCGGAGATGAATAAGGTGCTAAACACCACAAGCAACAACATGAATAAATAAAAAAATAAGAAATGAGACTGCCTAAGCTAATAAATCTTTATTCATACTAACACGTTTTTACCCTCTAAACAAGCCACGAACGGAGTCTGCAACTGGCCAAAAGGGCGAGTGCTGGGCGGAACCAGCGTGCTCTCCGACAACATGTACGTGAGAGGGAACCGGAGGGACTACGACATGTGGGCTGCCAGAGGGAATCCTGGTTGGTCTTACAACGAGATATTACCTTATTTCAGGTATTTTTTTCTAATCTATTCATTTTATTTAAATTAGTAATCAAAATAAGAGATTGAAAGTGAACTATACTATTTCAATTTATGGCAGGGGAACCAGATATCACTTCTTCCATTATAAACTCCCTTGCCACCCAAACCCACTAGTTTCTAACCTTGCTTCCTCTTCCATTCCTGACAATCCTTCGAGGCGTCTGAAAAGAAGATGGCCACGAGACCTGCTAATGTAAAACGTCATTCGAGTGCTACCAATGGGTAGTTTCTCTACACGCCAATTCCACCAGAGATCAGATTTACTAAATGTATTATAATGTACATTTGTAAATAGCAATAAATAAATATATTAAAAAAATAAATTATGGCAGTGAAGCACTGAAGAGTACGCCAAGGTGCGAACGATTTAAAACAATTTTTTAAATTCATTCAATACATTTCCGCCATTGATTGAAAAGATAGGTAATCTAAATAACCTCAATCTTCCATTTTTATTCCAGTTCATACAAAATATATGAAATCAAATCTCATTTAATAAGTTGTTTTTTTTAAATGGATGAGGTAACGTAATCTTCTGTGCCTAAACTCTAATAAAAAAAAGGAAGCTATCTCGATAATCAAAGACAAAGAAGTATTTTCGGGGCTTTGATTGGCCATACTGTTTGGTCCAACCTAGGGGACGTATGAAAGAGCAACTTTCAGTAATAAGGTCCGGATGGAATATTTGCTTGGTATTATTATTACTAAGTATTATTTTTACGAAGATAAGGCAAAGGGCCTCTCTCACAACAAGTAGGTTCCTTTTTCACCGAAACTCTTGAGTATTCCCTGAAAATTGCTGCTTTCCCAACATTTTTGGAAAATATCGTTATTAAGCAATGTCAACTGCAATAACCTCTATGAATAATGTTTTACTGCAGGTTTTAACTACGAAATCTTCTTATTTCCAACAGTGCAATGCAATGGTACAACTCCTTCCTCTCAGATAAAACACAGTATGCAGTCATATCAGGCCTACCTCCTTCAAGACACTTCCCCCTCTTATGTGGTGTTCCTCAGAGTTCGTCTCAATCCCCGATCCCATTTGCTGCTTAAATCAATGACCTTCTCTTACACATTCGTCACTCTTAATACTGTATTTATCTGATGATTTCCGATATTATTGATTGTTGATTGATTTTAGGTTATCTGAAGACAACGAGACTCCAAAATACAGAGCAGACCGGCTGTATCACGGGGTAGGAGGCTACCTCACTGTCGGGATATCTCCTTACCTGACGCCCCTGGCGAATGCCTTTGTGACGGCCGGCGAGCAGATGGGCTATCGCAACATAGACTTCAACGCGGCCAACCAGACCGGCTTCATGATACCCGAGGCCACGATTCGAAACGGCACTCGATGCAGTACCGCCAAAGCATTCCTTCGTCCGGCCAGGAACAGACCCAACTTGATCGTCTCCTATTATTCAACTGTCACGAGAATACTGATCGGAGAAGTCAATAAAACGGCCTACGGGGTTCAGTTCCTGAGAAATGGCACCTACTACACAGTATACGCAACTAAAGAAGTCATTGTCTGTGCTGGCAGTACCAATTCCCCACAACTTCTGCTACTCTCTGGAGTCGGTCCAGAACAACAGCTGAAAAGCTTAAACATTCCAGTGTACGCTAACTTGCCTGTAGGGCAGAATTTACAAGACCACGCAGGAGTACCTCTATTTTTCCTCGTGAACCAGAGCGTAACTATAACCAGGAGGGTATACGAGAGCGGTATGGCCATCTTCGACTACGCTATGGAAGTGAGCAGTCCACTCTCCGATCCATTGGCAACAGAGACGATAGGCTTCTTGAATTCTCCATACGCGAACCCGAACATAGACTACCCTGACGTGGAGATGTTGATGTGCACCTCGCTTCCGAACCACTTCAACGAATTGCAGCTCTTCTACATCGTGGTGCTGACTTTGCACCCGAAGAGCGTCGGGAACATCACCTTGGCCAGTTCCAACCCATTTCAAGCTCCACTAATTGACCCCGGTTACTTCTCGGTTCCTTCAGATTACCCGATGCTGGTCACCGCTACTAAGATGGCTTACAACATATCTCAAACCCCCGCCCTTCAGGCCTACAACAGTACTCTCTTCATGCCTCTGTACCCACAATGCAACAGCCTCCCACCCCTTTCCGAGACATTCTGGACCTGCTTGGTCACCAACTACTCTACCACGGTCTTCCACGTGGGGGGTACCTGCCGCATGGGTCCCTCGAGTGACCCAACGGCAGTTGTCGATCCTCACCTCCGAGTCCACAATATCACTGGTCTCAGGGTTATAGACGCTTCTATCATGCCGATTGTGGTGAGTGGAAATACCAACGCTGCTATAATAATGATTGGAGAAAGAGGCTCTGCATTCATATACCAAGACTATAACGTTAGGAACCCAACACCTGCTACTTGACCATCTTAAAAACTTAATCATGAAAAATGATGAATCATGAAGAAATTTATTATTTCATTTGTATAACAAAAAAATACAACTAATAAATGAATTTTAAAAAATGTGTATGAGTTGTATTAATTTCTCTTCCCCTCTTGCATAATATAGGTTCAATAAGCCGTGAGTTTCAAGTCATTCAGGATAACTGAGAATTTTTGCATCCAAATGTAATTCACTAATTTGAATTTCCAAAATCTAACTATTTTATAAAAAAATAAATAAAAATTAATTAGTTAGTAGTAGGCAGATAGTTCGGGGTGATGGTCAAGGAAGGTGCCTGGCTTTGACCTATTAAAATAAGTATTTTTTATAAGTTTTTGCTTTAAAATACATGTACCTACGAAATATTTTCATTAAATGGTTGCTTCTTCCTTTCTAATGGTTGCAGCCCCTAAAAACATAGATTTCCTAAACTAAAGGAAAAACTATTACAAAAATATTTTTTCAAATCAGACTGGTAGGTTTTGATATTTGTATTGGTATTGGAAACAGGTGGGGGAACTACTTTTTCCAACCCCTGGCGGTTCGAAGTTACCGCCGCGTACTAACCAAGGTGGAAATGTCAAGAATCATTTATCGGGACCGTTCAGAAATGAATATTAACTGCTATAGGTGGGAATCGAACCCATAACGTTCCCAGACGGTCTCGCTCCAACGACCGTCGCAACTCTAGTTCCTGATATCAATGCACTGAAAGAATCAAACACTTAAGCTTTATCTATTAGTATAGATGTACGAGCAACGCAGTCAGCAAACCGCTTATCGTGAGTCACATCCGGCTGTTAAAGGATATCCTCTTTGATGAAATTAAATAATAAATATATTAATAAATAAAAAATGTATGGATAATATGTTTGTTATAGATACATGTCAGATGCATTTTTTTAAAATAATGCATATATGCATTAACAATAATGCAGAAATGAGTATTTATTATATTTTTAAACTATTTTATACGAATGTTAAAACTGATAAAGAATTTTTTTAAAAAGTAATTTCAAAAATGAACGAATCTTTTTTTCAAAGATATTTCAAGATATTTGGCGAAAGTGAAAGCGAAAATAATCTTTAATTAATCATAGATCCCCTCAAAGGAAAATGAATTAATTTTTCATCCGTTTGGTTTTGTACAATTGTAATACATACCAGCTTTTGAAATGCAATTATTAGACTTGGCCCGAAAGGATTATGAAAATCGAAATTTAAATGTCTTCTCATTGTAATTGAGAATTTTTACATCTAGGAAAAATGTACTTTGCTTTCAAATAAGATGCTGACAAATATTAAAAATTTAAAAACCATAATGAAAATATATATTTGAGCAAACATTTTCGAACGTTGACAGTATTAAACATTAATTGAAAAAACAAATAAACAATGTGAACTTGAATTCTATAAAACGTTTTTTGCAATTCTACCACATCGTTATCATCAAAGTTACTTGCTACGTAACACGTGAAATGTACATAAATAATTTATAATTAAATGGAATTTGGTCCGGGTGCGGTCAAATAGTAAATTGGTGTACTATTTTTACTAAATTTTATTTAGTTTTTTTATTTTATAATTTATTTATTGTTATTTACAACTGTATAAAAATATATACAACAAGTAAATTTGCTGCAGGTGACATAGTGACATGATATAAACATGTGGAGAATCTACCCATTGATAGAACTCCAATTTTTATTAAATTAAATTTTTTAATTTTTATAAAAATAAAAATAGTACACTAATTTACTATTTGAGTTTTATTTGACCGCACCCGGACCAAATTCCATTTCTAGATACACACGGTCAATCAGCAATCTTCCAATAAATAATTTATCTACATAAATGCATATAAAATGATGAAATAGTTATTTAATAAGTAGATTAAAAAATTATACCTTAAAACTAGCAGAATCCGGCAATGCTTCGCTATTGCTATATTTGAGGATGTATATACATTAATTTAACACAATTGAAACTTTGATGAAGTGAACAGACGGTGACTACACTAACCTAAATGGTAACAGCTAACTTCTCGGTATAGTCATTAATGCTGGTCGCATTTAGGTGACTTTTTCTTATGATTCAATTTTGTTAAAAGAGGTCAAAATTAATGTAGGAGGCATTCAGCTTGCCAATAGTTTTATTAATGTAGGGATATTGAAACTGGATAAAATTCAGAGGAGTTATGAACGATTAAATGAACAGCGGAACTGGAATACAAATTTTAAAAAATCCTTCAAATGAATTGAGGTGAAAAATTTTTAAATATTTTTTTTTACTTCAGGTTTCAGACAACACTAAAACTAATATGTATATATAAGAAGAGAGTCAGGGTTGCGGTCAAAAAAAGAACAAATAGTTAATAACTATTTTAATGTCCGACGTTTCACCCCACTTTGTAGGGCTTCATCAGGGCTAAAAAGATGTTTTAAAAAAACTGAGAATATTACAACAATAAGATAATTTAAGCTAGGATAAATATTATGTAAAAATAAAGTGATAAGAAATTACATATAAATAAAAAGAAGGAAAAAAATATATTATTAATAGAAAAGAATAAAAAAAGTACAGGGGACGTACATAAAAAAAAAAAAAAAGAAGAAGAAGAAAGTAGAGATTAAATAAACTAAAAATAAAAAATAATTTTTTTTCCTGTTTTATTTTTGTTTTATGTACGTCTCCTTTACTTTTTTTATTATTTTTTATTAATAATATAATTTTTTATTATTATCATTGTTTATTCAAGTTTATTTTATATTGATACTATTTTATGCCTTCCTTCCTTTTATTTATATGTAATTTCTTATCACTTTATTTTTACATAATATTTATCCTAGCTTAAATTACCTTATTGTATCTTATAGTTGTAATATTCTTAGTTTTTTTTGTATCTTTTTAGCCCTGCAAACGTCGGACATTAAAATAGTTATAAACTATTTGTTTCTCTTTTGACCGCAACCCTGACCATCTTCATATATATAAATTTTTACGGTCAACTATATATACATATATACAACTAATATGATTTGCTTTTTCCTAAAAGAAACATTTTTTGTCGACATACTTTACTGAAATCCCCATTATTATTTTTTAAATTTTTAGTGTATAAAAATCATTAATAGAATCAGTAATATTTTTTTCTTATTGTTCCGAAAGAGATAAATCGATTAGCACATAATAATCATGAAAAAAATATATATTTTTTGCGCTACGTGATGAAAATGTTTAATCTTATATATATTTTTTCAATTTCTTGAGACTGGTAATTATTTATTAAATTGTATCCTTGTATGGTCTCAATACTTTTATTACATCAGTAGTCCAACGTTTCGGCCATCTTCAATATAAATTCTCACCTCACATCAAAGTTTAAAAATAGTTTTGCAGACTATTATGGCCGGGTCATTAATTATAAGTCAAACACACCCTATTTTCTGAAAACTCGTAAATATTTAGAACTTTTAAATTTCAATTTATCCATACTATCACTACCATATAAACAAACTATTTATAACCTAATAGTTTATAAATAGTAAATATGGTTATAAATAGTTTGTTTATATGGTAGTGATAGTATGGATAGATTGAAAATTAAAAGTTCTAAATATTTTTGAATTTCTAGAAAATAGGGTGTGTTTGACTTATAATTAATGACCTGGCCAGAATAGTCTGCAAAACTATTTTAAATTTTGATGTGAGGTGAGAATTTATATTGAAGATTGTCCTTGAGGGTGGCCGAAATGGCCGAAACGTTGATTAATCAAAAGTTCTGGGACTATACAAGGATACAATTTTCATTTATTTAATAAATGTTTAATTATGTTAATATTTTATTTTTATCTAAAAAATCGGAACAGCCATTGTGCATAATCTTCCTGAGACAATCCTATACATTTAACAAAAAGCCCCATTATATTTCCTATGAAAGGTATGGTAATGCATAGTTCGTAAGTACGAACAAGCAAATATTTATTTTTATGAATTAGATTATCATATATTTAGCAATTTATTCAATCCTTAATCCTATTTGTAAATACAAGTAATGATGTTGAATCAATATCTATTTTATAAAGATCTTCTATAATAATGCAGAAATATTAGACACAGTGAATCATAGAAAAATAATAGAAGCAGTATACATCACTAAAAACATAAACAAAGCAATCAATTTTAAAACAGGCACCAAGACTTTATGCACACATTATATAGAAACTGTAAATAAATTAAAAATTTAGGGTTGTACAATAGTTATAGAATTTAGATCTATTTAATATTTTGTTTTTTAATATAATATGTTTTTAAATGTAGTTAGATTGTTTATCTTTGTAGTAATAGAGGTAGGAGATTATTGTTACAGTTCTATCTAGTTGTTATCATAGTTAAAGATAACCTTCAGGAAGGTAATTATCCTCCTTGTTTTATAAAATGTAATAGTTGATTATTATAGTAAGTTTCATTTATTGACAATAAGGAGTAATTTATATATTATACAGAAATGTTAATCTGGTAAATAGGTTGCAAATAGTTTAATAAATAATGTGATATAAGGTTAATGTTGTAAGCATGGGTTAATTTTGAGAATTTGTTTCTAGCTACCTGAAGATGGGGGATAACACCGAAACGTTGTTGTCTTTGTAAAAACTAATATAATTTAATCTAAGAAGATTATTATTCATTCACCATTTTAATATTAGTTATTAATAATGTATGTTTAATTTTAAATAAATATATAATCTATATCAAACTTCCAATTGTGTTTAGTTAATCATTAAGCATTCCCAAATTTAGCAATAGTGAAGCATTGCTAGTGAATAAACAAATAGAGAAATGTAGATATAGCTGACTAAAATTCAAATTAACTCAATTTTTTCTAAAAATAATCTTACACTTCTTAAAAAAATTAAATAAAAACTCCTTGTATATATTAATATAATTAACTGTAATAATAAAAATGATGATATATAAAATGCTATACGATTTAGAATATTGAATTTAGCAAAAAGTCCCATCGGATGAACGGTATAGAAGTCCAGAAACTAACAAAATTGAGATGTGGAAAAAAACCGTATCAAATACAGCTAATGGGGGAAATATTAGACCTAACTCTCATGATAAAAACTGGCCACACAGCGAATTTTCTTATCTAAGTCAAACTCAATGTCTGTCGAACTGATGAGAAATTGAGAAAGTATTACGGGCATTAGATAAAGTTCGTTGATTGTAAAAGTCTCTAAGTAAACATTAACAAGTCCAGCGTAAAGTTATCGATTGTCTAAGGCAAACAGAACAAGCTGACATTTTTTTTTGATGGATTAACTTGGCGTGTATCATTTCGACTCCACTCCTAGGCTCAAATAGGACTCCACATGCTTGCCTCACAAAGAGACTATTACAAAGAAGTAAGTTTTTCAAATTCGTTATGAATTAAAGCGAAGACTTAATATTAATTAATAAAACAAATAATGAAACGTATCGTTCATAAATCGTTCATTAACTACTTAATATACAGTGCATTATTTATAGATCTATATAATTAGATAAAGTTAAACATTATGAGATACTTGCCTAATATGCGATATGAAGTTAGTAATCAGTTACGTCATGAATTACTTTCTAGTGATCAATGAGGCACTAGGCAGATATACAAGCCTAGTGCCTCATTGATCATTAGTACAAGAGCCTGGTGGAAAAAAGTCAGTTATTTCAACCCAATTTTTAATTACTTTAATGAAATCAACGTATAATTATAAATCAAAGTTAATGAGTCTGCCAAGTATAGTTAGGGGGAACAAAAAATGGTGGTTGTTTCAAAATGTTAAAAAAAATAATTTTTCATTCAGAGTTCCATATCTTTGAAACTACATACACACTAGAAAACCTGATAGAACATAATTTAAAGTAGAGCAAATTGCAACAATTTATGAAATATATACTGAAAAATCAGAAATCGTTATCTCAGGCACGATGAGACATACAGATGTCTATTAGCACTCAAATTAAAACTGGTTTAATGTGCTATAAAGTAGTTTATGACCTTCATCTTCATAGGACCAATAGTTTTCATGATATTTGCCAAAAACAAATTAACATGATGATGTTTTCTAGTTGTTCGGATAACCTTTACACAGTTCATGAAAAACTTTTCATCAAGAACCATTAGTCTAACAATGTCTTCCATTACTCAAATTAAAGCCAATGTAATGCACTATAATGTAGTTTATAACGTTTTTCTTCGTAGAAGTAGAAGTTTTTATGATTTTTTTCAAAATGAATTCTTGAAATGTTGATTAATAGTTGTTTGAACAAAATTTTTTATTTATAAAAAAACATATCTTTGGAACCATTAAGACGTACAGATGTCTGCTATCACTCAAATTAAAGCCAGTTTAAAATACCCTATAATTTAGTTTATAACGTTTATTTTCCGACGGAGGGGAGGAGTAGTAATTTATATGATGTTTGCAAATGAATATTATTGTATATGAATATTAATTTTGCTAATGAAATTTTGTCTGAATAACTATAAATCAATTTATTTTAGCGATTGTCAATGAAAACGACTACTCCTACTAAGATAACCTTCATAATCTTCTTTATAGCAAATTAAACTAGGTTTTATTTTAGTGCTAATCAGTGCTTCCTATCCTCCTGATCATAAAATACAGGCTCAGGGCATTAAAAATACCCATTTTACTCGTCAAATACCCGCCACTTTGCAAGCTCTTGAAGAATCGTTATAACTGTAACTGTTAGATTGTTACAGTCATGATTGTACCGTCGCATTAGCTCTGGCGTTATAGTTGGTAGTTCAAATAATGTCAGTGAAGCAACTGTCACGTTAACTATCACATATGTACTCCTTAACAGTGAACTATCGTCCAGTTTCTGTTATTGAGGCAAATGTATTAGCAATTACCATAATGTTAGCTATTCGATAGCGATCTCTTTAAATATTTCGAAAATCGTCATTGTATTACCCTGAAGACGGGGCATGACACCTAAAGGTTGGTACGTTTTTAATATAAATTTAATAATCCTTTAACTGGAAGATTCTTATGGTATTAACTGGATTTAGTGAATGACATAATTTCTTCCTTATTAAACTATAATAGTTTATTTCATATCATACAGCAACGTTTCGGGAGATTTCCCCCATCTTCAGGCTGTTGATAACAAAAACCTATATTTGACATATAATTTTCTCCTATTTGTCTTACTTGCTAATATATTATAATATTAATGTCATTATTGAGTAAAAACTTTCTAATAGTCATACATTGTAGGAGAATAATTACCTTTCTCAAGGTACATTATAAGGTTACTTTTTAAAATGAATATCAATAGTTGTCAATAACAAAACAATGAACATATGTTTTAATATTAGATAAATTATTTTACTTATTATTATAATAGTGGTGTTACCATAATTAACAAGTGCTGTACTTTCAATATTGATCTATAATAACTTATCATTGAATAAATGTGTAGAACCTAATTTTAATGATGTTAATTTAATCCGAATGTAAAATTAAGTTAACTGTTATATTTTTATATTTCTGAAAAAAGATGAAGATAAGAATTTTCAACGGAAGTTAAGTACTTAATAAATGATTTAAGTTTTTTCTTGAAAACTTGAAATTGGCGTTGGACACCCAGTCATCTGAAAGGATTATGTAATTATGTCAAAGCAGTTGACATTTCGCCTTCTTCCAATCGTTGTAAGGTTATTCGAAATAGTATTTACAGATCATTTTTTTAAATCAAATATTACATTTTAACACTCTAGATTGTAAAAATTAAATGTTATTATGTTATATTACACATTATTTTTTCTTATATAATATTCATTATATTCCTTGTTACACAATCTGACTGACTTTTCGTGTAAACAAAGTCTCCAACATTTAAAATCAATCAGAAAGTTTCAGACAGGACTTTTTGAAAATAACAAAAAAAAACAAAAAAACATAGATATTACATATGTTTCTTACTAATTAAAACAATGAAATAACGTCTTTACATTTGGAAAACAAATATTTAATTTATTATTTCCCAGGCTCTTTTAAGAAATTACTTATTAATTATATATTTTTTTTAATTTATAAATTTTGGTTTGTTACTTACATATTGCTCTAATGAGAACTTTTTGTATTACGCGCCAAAAAATTATAGAGACCCGATAGCACCATTCCATCTTCGCCATTTCTAAACAAATTCTTTCTTCATCCCATCATTACTACTTGCTTCTCCGGACTAGCACAACACACTAATACCATCTGTGGCCATGTCAAGTGAGATCCCTGGCATGTAGCCAATCGTAAGCAGACTCAATGGCTATTTGTAAATAATTCAAAAAGAATTATAATAAAAAAATACAACAAAGGATTTATTATTGCAATAAAGCTGTGATCATTATTAAAATCGCATAGCCTTCTTAAATTATTGCAAATGAAAACAATAAATGTGTATTTAATCAAGATGAAATTTAAATATTGTTTGTAGTAAGATAACCCGGGTGGCGGTCAATAAAGGTATCAAAATAGTAAAAGAAACTATTTATTGTTAACTAACGTTTCGCCCCTCTTTGAAAGGAGGGCTTCGTCCGGTTTAAATGAAAAAACAATATGAAAAAATCATAGAATTAGCAGAACATTAAAATAGTGGACATTTCAAAACAATTGTTATGTTTATAAATTATATAAAAAATGAATAATGATAATAATATAAAAAGTATACACGTAGGTAAACCTCTATCGGTTATATTTATTAGTAACTAGTTTCTAGTCCACCTACATGTATACTTCCCTATATCATTATTATTGCTTTTTTACAAAATTTATGAAAATAACAATTGTTTCGATTTTTTTTATGTTCTGTTAATTCTATACTGTTTGTATCTTGTTTTTTTCGTTTAGTCCTGACGAAGTAATAACAAGAACTTGTTACTTATTTCAAATAAAAAAAATAAGATATTTTAGACGAAGATTTTTAGAACAGTTTGAATTTAAGTCTTATTACACTATTAAATGAGAATAAGAATTATCTGGTATTACAGAACACTTCATTGCTCATTGATTTTAATCAAACTCGTTAGAGCTGTTTCGGAGAAATTCGAAAAATAAATTTTATAAAGTGACAATAGGGTTCTTCATGGTTGATATAATAGCGGTATTCATGATCTGCTAAATGTAAAATGTTTTACCATGTTAAATACTATAAGTGTAGGATTGTGAGTAGCCCTATTTAAAGTCATGTTAAAAGTTAAAGGCATAAGAGCTCCTAGCGGATTTTCTGAGCAATTTGTTTTATAACCTTTCCTTCCAAAAATTCATGTTATTTTTTACTTCCAAGTTTTGATTAAAGTAATTTATTACAACATACCTAAATTCAATGAAAAAAAAAAAGAAAAGTTGTATGAACCTTTGGCTACTGAGTGCCTTGTTGATCTTGTAACTTGTGAGGAAGATGAAAATTGGCAATTGTCATTACACTATTATTAATATCATCCATTGCTTTATTAGTTATAAAAACATACAAAACAACACTAACACAACAACAAACCAAATGGTGACGAGCTCAGATAGTCTGTTGCATGACGTCATTTTCCATTTAGCAGACCTTGTAACAGACTCTCAACAATGTTATATCGTTGGAAAAAGAATAAAATTATTTCGCAAAAGAAGGAAATATTTCGCCATTAAACTCAAGTTTTTCCATTTAACACCCTTTAACATGTTAAACTAAAGATCATGAATACCCCTAATAGGGTAAACATGTTACAGCGTGTTAAATGGGAAAACTCACGTTATTGGTTAAATATTTCCTTCTTTTACCATGTTAAAACGACATAACATATAAAATGGTTAAGAGTCTGTTAAATGCAGAATGACGTCACGCAACTGACCAGCCGAGCTCGTAACCATTTTGTTTGTTGTCGTGTTAGGTTACTTGCTCGTTGTTTTTATTGTTTTGGATGTTTTTATAACTAATAAAGCAATGAATGACAATAATAATAATGTAATGACTGTTGTCAATTAGCTCATCTCGATTCTCTTCCTCACAAGTGAGAAGATAGTAGCCAAACTTTCACACAACTTTTCTTTTTTTTTTTCATTGAATTTAGGTATGTTGTAATAAATTACTTTAATCAAAACTTAGAAGTAAATAATAACATGAAGTTTTATAAGTAAAGGTTATAAAACAAGTTGCTCAGAAAATCCGCTCGGAGCTCTAATGCATTTAACATGACTTTAAATAGGGCTGCTCACAATCCTATACTTATAATATTTAACATGGTAAAACATTTTACATTTAACACAACATCATGAATACCCCTAACATATAAATTCCGTTCTACCATGAATTCAACAGTTTGATGAATACGTAATGTAATCGGGAGAGATCGGGCGGTCTCTATTTTTCCTTTTTTTCTCCTTTAGTTATTCCTCAAATAATTTAATATTTTGTATTTATCCATTGTTTATTACTGCAAAAAAGAACTTGTTATTCATTTCAAATAAACAAATTTGAAATTATTTTAAAAAATAGTCATTTAAGCCCAGACAGTCTATTTCAATGAGGATAAGATCTAACTGATGTTAAATACTATTGTAATAAATAAATTGTACATTAATATGCCGAGTTTGATCAAAATCGTTTGAGATAAATAATTACCTATGTTTTATTTTCCTATATTGTTTTTCGGATCGTTTTCCTGTCATTGTTTGTTTATTTTATTTTTTCAAATTACTTTAATCTCGTAATTGTGTATTGTAATTTAGTTGAAAGTCACTTGAAATTATCATAATCTATAAATATTATGAAACATAATTTAAATTTTATTATAATTATGATCATGCGTCGTCTTGTTCAAAATAAATGATTCATTATTGGGAAAACATAACAATGACACACTTGAAATGGAACAAACATTATGCCGATAAATATTACATTAGAATTAATAATAGCTATTATCTACTAAATAAGTCTATTCAACTGTGAGAATGCAAGCCTTAATAAAATTATGAGATTACTCATGAATGTTCATGATTTATTAGTTGTTGTTAACAATTATATTCAACAATCAATTGTTAAAAATTATATAAATGATTAATTTTTGTTGTAATATAAAATGGTGAAAACCGGGTGCAATCTTACCTATTACCTATGCATTTTGGACATTTTTAGAGTTTTTTTGCGACTTACAATTACCTAAATATAAAATACATTTATATACAATTTTTCTTGTTTTGCCTTACGGCATTATATGATTAGCAGAAAACGTGGTCCGCTGAAGGTGGTTTTACATT
>NW_027111348.1:167865-170420 GCF_000696795.3 Halyomorpha halys | reverse complement strand
TACAAGAGCACAAGAGGAGAAAAAAGTTAGCCATTTCACCCCAATGTTTGATCACTTTAATTAAAATTATGTATAATTACTAATCAAAATTGAAGAGTCTGCCAACTATAGGTAGGGGAATAAAAAATGGCGGCTGTTTCCAAACTTTAAAAAAAATTAATTTTTCATTTGGTGCTCCATATCTTTAAAATTACCAACAACACTGGAAAACCTAATGGAGCATCATTTAAAGTAGAGTAAATTTGCTAAAATATGAGCCCTAATAGACATATGTACATTTAATAGTTCGCGAGATATAGCTTTTTAAATTGGAGCATTTCATGAAATATAAACTGAAAAATCAATAAAATCATTTCGTTTTTGAAATTTTTAAAATACAAATTCAATTCACTTTCTTTTTTTGTTTACATTGAATACATAAATGTCATTGTTTTTGTTTATCAACTTTACTTTTATCTTTTATTAAAAATTATTATTTTAATCTATTTATTTAATTTTAATTTTTTGTTATAACATTGTGTATAATTAGGGGTGTCTTCTGTATGAGACTGTACTCCCTCCCCTCCATAATAAATTGTTAAAAAAATGTAGCTCTTACATCAACCATGTAAGGCCCACCAGGCTATAGAATCTTGTTATAAATAAATAAATTAAAGAAAATACTATCAACAATTGTTTTCTATTATCTATTTTACCTCATTTTTTCAATTACATCTGTTTCTATTTTGAACTATTGTCATTTATACACGTAATTTAATATTTAATAAATAAAATTACTCAAATAATGTCTTTCGTTACTGATGCATTCACTTGTTCCTTGAGAACAAACCAATGTACTATACATGGCCTCTTTGGACATATCAATATGCCTGTGTGTTGTTTTTTTACCGCCTTCGTGATATGTCAAAATATAATAAATTTTACTGTATAAGTTATACATTTCCGAGATATCTAATTAGAACCAAATTTTAATTTTTTGTTGATCATTTAATTTTTGTTTTCGATTGGCTCTACAGACTTTTCAGATCTTTGGCCGCCTGAACCCAACCTTCTGGACGACTGCTTCCCAGTTTGTTGATTTAGTCTATCCATCTGGTTTTTAGCCTCCTATGTGATCTCTTGCCACGTTGTTGAGTGAATATTTATGTTGAATAAAGATAAAATTTTATTGCAATAATTAATTCTTTGTTGATTTTTTTTATTATATTTCAACAAATCAAACAACACATTTTTGACAGAACAGATTTAGGTTTTGTAGTAAAAAAAAAATGAATCAAAAAACTGTATTTTTCTAAAAGAGAGAGCCTTAATTGTATGTTTTATATAGCTAGTGGATATGTAGTAGGCACCACATGGTTTATATACAACAATATATGGTTTATAATTATGTACTCCCTAGTAATTATATAATTAATTAAGTACCATTGATCATTAAATAATTAAATCTTAATTTTAACCAACATTCTTTATAAAGACGGTTTTGTTATTGACCAGCACAATGTGTATGAGCTGCCTAAAGATAAAAACAAGTGCAAGGTTCTAATCTTGAGACTGATAACGTACCAAGAATAAGATTGTAAATTCAATGCATTTGACCTGAGGCTTTTGTACTCTAACAAAGAGGGTTCGTTTATGACTATCAGTTCTTCCAACTATCTTTCGAAAAATAAAAGAAAAACAACTACGCAAGGACCCTTTATAATATCCCAAAAGGATGGTTCTACGACAAACAGGACAATAAAGTGCTGGTGAGTCATCCTGGAAGTATAGTACTCATTGTTTAGATTCTAGGGTCAGGTATAATTTTTTTGCAAAGGAAATATTTATCTATATATATGTCCTATTACATTCAAATTTAGATAGTCATTCATTGGAGCATACCTACTTCTAGTAAAAATAAATTAACAAAACATCTGATATAACTAATCCCACTATATATATTGCTATTGAATTATTTTAGAAACATCGAGGTATCAATAATAAATATATGAAATTAATTAAATATATATAATAAGCTAAACGCTAAAGATACTATTTATTTAAAGTCAAATTGTTATAAGAAAAATACATAAATAAAAATAACGAGATAAATTCAATAGATAAGTATAAATTCATATAATCAACTAAATGCTAAATATACGTTGTTTTTTTTTTAATTAAAATTACTATAAGAATAAATACATCCATAGAAATCACGAAATAAATTAAATTTAAGTAAAAATTAATACAAAAAAACAAAATAAACAGAAAAAAATAAAAACTGAGAACATTAAAAAAAAACAAAAAAAAAAACAGAAAACATTAGATATAACTGATCGTATTTTAAAAAAAAAATATTAATGATAATTAAATTTTAGATAAACACCCATTAAATTTTTTTTTCATTGTATTCTTTTAGAAACATTGAGGAGTCGATAATAAATATATGAAATAAAATAAATTCATATAATCAACTAAACATACTTTTTTTTTTATTTAAATTACTATAAGAATAAATACATCAATAGAAGTCACGAAATAAATTAAATTTAAATAAACATTAATACAAAAAAAAA
>NW_027111348.1:156501-166724 GCF_000696795.3 Halyomorpha halys | reverse complement strand
AAAAAAAAAATCTGTTATAACTGATCACACTTGCTTGTAAGAAACATGGATAAAAAAATGTTAATAATAATTATATATTGATTATAAATAAAATACATCTTAATATTTGTTTCCTCTTTGTTTTTTTATAAATAATGAGGTGAGAATAATAAATCTAAGAAAATTAATAAATTCATTCAATAAAATAAACAATAAACAGATTATTTTTTATTTACTCAAATTAATGGAAGAGGAAAATAGTGTGATAAGTACTTTTAAATATATATATATATATATTTTTTTGTAAATTTTCCTTTTTCTATGTGTTCTTTTGTGCATGAAATTAACTATATTTGTCGTTTGATAATAAAATAGAAGATAGATGCACGTTGCCTAAATATATTCGGTTACTGTAATCCAGTCCTAGGATAAAATATATTTATCATCACTAGTAATCAACAAAGTAGAAATTTTGTTTCCACTATAACTACAAATCATATATATATATTTTTTTTTTTTTTTTTTAAATAAATAAGTTACATTTCCTGTATTTCTTTTTTTCTCAAATATTTCATCATCCTTTCTATTCATTTTCTTCCTAATTTTAACCGTATATTTTTAATTCTCTTTATTCCTCTCCCATTTATCTCATATTTCACTTTTCAAAGAACCCAACACAAATACTCTTATCAAACAAATTTTATTAATTTTATAGACTATTCAAGTGTTAAAAAAATTTTCGTAGAAATAAAAAAATATATATAAAAAAACTAATAAAACGAAATTTGCATAAATAAAAATCTATAAATAACTTGAAACTTTGCAGAAAGGAATAAAAATTAAACGAAAATTAATTATTTTATCTTATTATCATAAAATAAAACATGTAAATAAATAAAACTGGTGATACACTCAACAAATAAAAACGCTTTGTAAACTAAAATATCGAAGTTATAATAACTTAAAATCACAAAAAATAAAAACAAACAATCATTTGATTTAAAAATAATAAATAATTTAAGCTATCAAAACACCAACTAAAAGAAAATTTAGTAAAACAAACCAGAAATCGCAAAATACCTAACTATATATGTTTGAGAATGCCCCCTCAGGAAATTTTTAATGGGGCTTTTAATGGTACCCTTACGTGAAAAAATAGAGAAGTGAGTTTGTAGCGATATAGGCCGGTACTGGTAAAGAAAGAGCAAGCAAATTTTAAGATGGTAATATCACTTTTTACAAAGAAACATGAGTGCCACATCCAGGCAAGAGATGATGCGGCAGAAAAATGAGAAGAAATGAACAAGAGAGGAACCATTCTTCCTTGTAAACTTTAAAAAATTTATCCAAATTCTAACAACTATATTTTAACCCTTTTGGCTTAAACTTAAATTAAACTTAATCAATTGTTTCATAACTATAAAAATAATAGAGGTTTTATTTTCATTTTGTTCGTTATAATTATAATTATTTCAAATACAGTCCAATCCAGCGATATCAGTAGATCATAAGTAATTCAGTTAATATTCCCCAAACAATCAAACCCGAGGAATACTTGAACTATACAGAATATGTAAATAAATAAGAAACATGTTTTGAGAAAATATTTAAAACATAGTTTTAGATCTAAACATAAAAAAAATTTACAAGACATAGAAAAACGTAAGGGCCTATTTAGTTAGTGAGCATTGCCGTGTCAGCTTAGTAAAAGGGAATTGTTTGAATGTTTGTACATAATAAACTTCTAAAACATTGGACCAGCTTACGTGATTTTTTTTTTCTAAAATGTTCCATGTCACCATGGAAGGTTTAAGGTTACATCCCCGATTTCTCCAGAAAGAAAAAAAGTTTGAAGAAAATTGAACATTTTTGTCGCATAGCTCAGAAAGTATAGATTTTTTTCATGGGTATGACGAACCAATATTGTCTATGTTTACTATTTAAAAAAAACAAACATTAAATTTGGAAAAGTACTAACGCATAGCCTTTTTTTTACTTTTACCCTTTAACAAAAAATTTTATTGAAATCTGTACACCGTCAAACATTCTAAAATATAATTTGTATGATGGTTAATTGCCTACATAGATCCTTATTGGACCAATATTAGTATTGCTAGATGAAATAGGTTTTGTATTACTGTTTAGAGAAACCGATTAGTAAAGTGTATGATAATAAAAAAATTCCATAAAATTTAGAGCTAAGTAGTAGAATAAAAAAAAAAAAAAGTTTCTAATAATATTAAGCAACATAAACATTTTAATAATTTTTCTTTTGTAATAAAACAATAAATAAGGAAAGTTGTGTATTTACTATGTTTCATATATATATATTAATTATGAATAAATGAGGACTTACCTCGATGGAATATGTCAAAGATCATTGAGGAGCCGACCATCCAGTTTCAGATGAAAAGGGAACTGACACTGAGCGTATATCAGCACTTCTACACGGAGGGGAGTCACCGTCCGCCCTTATCTGAAGTGACGGTGCCGAGGGCTGAAAAGAAGAAAAGGGCCCAGGTCAGATCTGCGTACTACGGCCAGTTCAGGCCTGTTCTTCTTATCTTAAGGATCTTCGGCAGGTACACCATTCAACTTAATGAAAAAGGTGATTTCGTCATCATTTACCATATC
Source organism: Halyomorpha halys (assembly GCF_000696795.3). Classification (NCBI taxonomy): domain Eukaryota; kingdom Metazoa; phylum Arthropoda; class Insecta; order Hemiptera; family Pentatomidae; genus Halyomorpha; species Halyomorpha halys. Next base: position 164,111 of record NW_027111348.1, on the reverse strand, counting down.
TCTATCTCGTAGTACAAGAGCCAATGGAGAAAAGTCAGTTCTTTCACCCCAATTTTTAATTACTTTAATGAAAACTATGTATAATTACTGGTCAAAATAATTGAATCCAACAAATATAGTTACGAGGGATAAAAAATAACGGCTGTTTTAAAACGTTGAAAAAAAAATTGTTTCTTCTAGAGCTTCACATTTTACACACTTAATAGAAAGTAGATTAAATTTGCTAAAATATGAGCCCTGATTGAGCTTTTACATTAAAAACTTTCAAGACACAGCTTTTAATAAGCAGCACTTAAAACAAAAAATCTATAGTTGGTGAATTTATTTTGTGAAAACTATATCTCAGGAATGATTTGGCGTACACCTGTAGCACTCAAATTAAAGCTAGTTGAATGTACTTCTTAATTGTTTATGCCATTTATATTCGTATGAGCATTGGTTTTCATAATAGTTGCTCAAATAAATTCAGAACATTATTCGATTTATAGTTGTTTAGACAAGTATTAGATTTTTGAAAAACAATAACTCAGGAAACATGAGATATACAGATGTTGGCTAGCACTCAAATTAAAGCTATTTAAAAATACTACAAAAGTAATTATATCCTTTATCTTCATAGGAGTTGTAGGAGTTGTTTAACGATATTTGCTAAAATAAATTGATTTCTAGTTGTTCAGATAAAATGTTATATGCAAAATTCATATTCATATGCAAATATCATAGAAATGGTTGTTGATCTAATTGTAGAAGATCATAAATGGATTGTAATTTATCTAAATTTATAACAATAGTATATTCCTAAGTATTGTTAGGGGGAATACAAAATGGTGGCAGTTAAAACAGTGTAATTCTTGTGTAACGTTAAAAAAAAATAATGTTTTCATCCAGAGCTCTATATCTTTAAAACTACCAACACAGGAAAACAATTTAAATTAGAGCAAAAATTGCTACTATACGAACCCTGATAGAACTATTTACGTTCAATAGTTCTCGAGATACAGTTGTTTAAAAACAATATTTCAACGGCCAGTCAAACCAACCAAGTTCAAAACCACAAGTTAATGAATTTATATTGGGAAATCTATATTCCAGGAACCACTAGTTGCTCAGATGTCTGCAAGCACTCAAATTAAAGCTTATTTAACGTAATATAAAGTAGTCAATGACACTTATCTTCATAGCAGTAATAATTTTCCTGATATTTGCTATATCTGGTGGCTGTTCAAAAACGTAAAAAAAAAAAAATTTGTATTCGGATTTCCATATCTTTAAAACTGCCGACAACACAGGACATTATTTAAATTAGAGTAAATTTGCTAAACTACGAGCCCTAATAGAACTATTTACGTTTAATAGTTCTGAGATACAATTTTTTAGAAAGAAATGTTTGATAACAAAATACCAGAAATTAGTGAATTTATTTTGTGTAATAAGTAGCTCAGGAACCAGTAGATGTACAGATGTCTGCTAGCACTCAAATTAAAACTATAAAGTAGTCCAAGACATTTATCTTCGTACCAGTAGTGTTTTGCAGGATATTTTCCATATTAAACTGCTGTGTCAAAACGTCAAACAAAAATATTTTTTCGTTCAGAACTCCCTATCATTAAGACTATGAACAATACAGAAAAATCTAATAGGACATCATTTAAATTAGAGTAAATTTGCTAGAGCATGAACCCTAAAAGAACTATTTACGTTTGAGAGCTTCTGATATATACATTTTTAAAAAAGCAACATTTCATAACTAAAAATCAGAAGTTAGTGAATTTATTTTGGCAAATTTATATCTCAGAAACCATTACACGTACAAATGTCCATTAGCACTCAAATTAAAGCTAATTTGAAATACGATAAAGTAATTAATGACACTTATCTTTATAGGAGTAATAGTTTTCATGATATTTACTAAAATAAATCGATTTCTATTTGTATAGAAAAATATTTTACATGCAAAAGGCATACACATTTGCTAATATTACATAAACTTTCCACCCCTTCGAGGAAAAACGTTAATGAGTATAAAATACGTTAAATTAGCATTAATTGGAGTGCTGGCAAACATTTTTACGTCTTATAATTCCTGAGATATATTTTTTATAAGTCAAAAATTGTGTTCGATCTACAAGAAATCGAAATTTAGTTTAATGCACTATAATGTAGGTTCTAACGTTTATATTCGTAGCTTTTATGATATTATAACGATGTTATCTGGTCGATCGATTATAATTGAAATTATCGATGAATTAAAACAGATGTTTTTGGGGAGTGTAAAAAAAAAAAAAAAGAGTAACGCTAGGTTAGTTAAAAGTGTTGATAATATTTTCGTTCCTTTGCAATAAAATAAAATTGTTTTTTGTTTCTTTTCTTTGTGGTTTGTTTCTTGACCCGGGTAACAAGCGCCAATATTTTTCAAAATAAATTCATAAAATGATGATTTCTAGTTGTTTGGAAGAAACTGCTCGTAGATTCCGATTGCTACAACACTTACTTGACAAACGCTCTAAACTTCCCATTCACCATAAAGAAAATTAGTATATACTACAATAATCAGACCAATTTGGACATGTGGCATTGAGCTCTGGGGCTCCACCAAACCATCAAATTCCTCCCGCATCCAATCTTTACAATCCAAAATCCTACGTAAAATCCTTGATGCTCCTTATTACGTTACAAATAAACTCATTCGCAAAGACCTTAACAACCCATTCGCTGCAGATATGGCCCAAAACAGATATGCATCTTTTCATTCCAAACTCCTTAACCATCCTAACCAATTAATTCTTAATCTTTCATCCTTAACAATCCCTGATAATCCTCCGAGGCGTCTGAAAAGAAGTTGGCCACTGGACCTTCTAATTTAAATTAATGTTTGAAGTACCACTAATGGGTTGTTCCTTCCCAAGATTTTCAAGTGTATATGAAGCATACAACATATTTTCTTATTGTATTTATTATTTTGTACAGTTGTAAATTACCTTAAATAAATAAATTTATAAAAATAAATATAGATGTTTGGAAAAAATCTTGGATTTATGAAAAACTGTATCTCAGGAACCATTGGACGTACTTGGAGGTGTCTCCCAGTACTAAAACTATTGATAGTTTCATATACTACTAAGTAGAGTAGAACGTTCATCTTCGTATTTTTTATGATATTTACATATGAATATGAATCGATGAATCATAAAGACGCATTCTGAAGAGAAATTAAATTCTTAAACGATCTTTTCTTGCTGTTTTTTTTTTCTATTTTTCACCCCAGTTGGGTTAATGTCCTCAAAAACTTAAAAAAATTGGTTGTGGTTTTTGGCGATTCATTCCTTTAGGATGATTCCTTAGAAACATTGCCAACAGAATTTTTTTTATATTACAATTTCTATTAAAACTTTTTATTGAAAATATCTCTTATCTAGGCCGTAGAAGAACATTAAGAGACTTCAAAGCCAAATTTCAAGACCTTCTCAGAGATTTTGTGTGTTGGGAAATTAGGTCAAAATTATTGAGGTATTTTAGATTTTGTCCCCTCACCACTATGGAAGTAATCAGTTGAGGGATTTCTAATTGTTTTTTAATCAATCTTACACAATGAACCCTGCATATGTTTTAAGTGGCATGAAAACAAATGAGCTTTCTGATCATCTGATTGGATGCGACACCACTCGATGACCTAATAGACGCTGTCATCTCCCACTGAGTTATCATCGTTCCTTACACTAGTTAGGAGGATAATGAAACTATCAGCGTTATGTCTTCATGAAGCTGCACTATCAGTTAAAAAAATATGCTTGTTAACAGGATAACGCGTTCTCTAACATTTACAGTTGTTTTACACTTTTCCTCAATAAGGTAGCTAATTGTCTCTTGATTTTTTTATTCAACGTAAAAAAAAACTTTGAATCGATAAGATATATGTAAAAATTAATGTATCTGGTCACATTTTTAAATAAAATTTAAAGCTTATTTTATTTACAATTTTACAACTTTTGTCAATAAATTCATTACTTAAATTAAATTTTATTGAAATTCTTGAGTTGTAAGACCTTAATGATATTAAAATAACAATATTATAAAAGGATTGTAAAAAAAAAAAGTAATAAAATTGTAAATTTTAATTATTAATTAATTAAGTATTTCGGAATTATTATGCAGGTTTATTAAAAATTAAAGGTATTTTTTATATATGCTTACATTCAATTATTTTTCATTTCGTGTAGTTTTAATGTCAACAAAAATAATTAAGTCACAAAAAGATTGTAAAAGAAAAGTTTTTATTCATTTATTGAAATTTACAAAAATACAAAAGTTCTGTTACAATGTCATGGTACAGACTTCTAGAAAAAGTACCCATTGGTAGCACTCTAACATTTCTACATAAGAAAGTCCCGAGGCCTTCTTCCTTTCAGGTGTCTATGAAGGTTGTCAGGAATATAAGAGGAAGCAAAATTAATTTTTTATTCAGGGCTCTATGTCTTTAACACTAATCCTGATAGAACATCATTTAAAGTAGAATACATTTTCTCAAATATATGCGCTAATAGAACATTACCCCATAAAAAAAAAAACTGAACTATTTTATGAAAGGAAATAAGGTAAACAATTTTTTTTTTTACTTAAAAGGACTCAAAAATAATTTTTCCTATCTTCTGGAACAGCCACCATTTTTATTCCCCCGGAATATGGTTGACTGAGGCATCAATTTCGACTCTTAGCTGTATATAGTTATGAGTAAAGTGATTACAAATTATGGTGAAATAACTTCTTTATTCTCCTTATAAATAACTTTCATGACATAAACTAGTTTATAGTACATGAAACTAAATTTAATTTGAATACTGGTTGTCATCTGTAGGTCTAATGGTTCCCTTATTATTATTATTATTATTATTATTATCTTTTATTGGAATTTACAACTGTTCATAATTAGTACACATTTAGTAAATTTGATGTACGTTATTACGGAGTCATACAGGCGTGTAGAGAAACGACCTATTGGTAGCACTCTAAAAACATTTTTACAATATAAGGTCTCAAGGCCATCTTCTTTTCAGACGCCTCGGAGGATTGCCAGGAATGGAAGAGGAAGCAAGATTAGAAACTAGTGGTTAGGGAGGGTGGAATGGAAGGATTGATATCTGGTTCGGGCTAGATCGGTTAGATAGGGAACATTAAGGTCTTTACGGATGATTTTATTTTTGACAAAGGCTTTTAGGATTTTACGAATGATTTTTATTAACACCGCACGTCCAGATATGCCTTAAAATAAATTAAAGTTGGGATTTTTGAAGCTTTGACTAAATATATTGGAATGGTTACTATCGTGCAGCTTTATCACAAATTCATTGTATTTGGGTATGAAAAAATGAAAAGCTGTGCCTTTATAATTCATTAAGGGTCAGGGGTTCAGTAGATTGTAAGGAAGTACTGTTTCTTGGACAATGGTTGTGCAAGGAGCTTTGTTGATAATCACGCTCCAACGCCCGATTATTCCTCAATAAAGGGTACCTACTATGGCTGGGTGCATCCCAGAAAGCTCTCCGAACCCAGAGCCTTGACTCACTGTTACAGCGACAGAATAATTAATTATCTGTTACAGACGGATTCGAACCCAGGTCCTTGTGGAGTAAGTAGCTCAGTGCCTTACCCACTAAGGTAATAATTTTTTTTTTATGTTCCTTAGGGGAATGGGAGGGCAAGCGGATATCACCGAGCGCACTTTACTGCCTGATCAACTACGGCTTGCAGACTTACGTTGCAGTGATAGTATGCTTCCGCCGCGTCCAGGCTTTGGTGGATTCGCAAAGCAACTACGACGAGTTCATCTTTTCTATTCACATATTGGCCTATCTCAATATTCATTTCCACGTCCCCTTCACCTACTGGCTCCAAAATTCAAGGATGGCACACTATCTTAATTTGTGGAACGATTTCCAGGTAAATTTTTTAAAATTAAGAACATTAAAATTATCTACATCGCCCTGACAATACCTTTCATTTTTAATTAAATAAATTTTATCCAATTTTATTCTCAAAACTTCCTATATTCCTATAAGTCCGACGTTTCAGCCAATTCGGCCATCCTCGAGGACAATCTATCACAAATAGCTTTTATTATACATGTGTTTTTTAACAATTTTAAACAATATAATTAATAAATCATACCTTAATACAATTTTAGAACCACATCAATTTTAAAAAAATTTATTCTACCCAGATCAATAATGTTTATATCTAACTACCTATTTTTCAATTCTTCATATTAAATTAAAAATTTTAATTATAGTCAAATTTTAACTGATATAGTACGTAGTTTAAGTGATAAAGTGTAATAGATAAAAATTTACTGTAATTAAACATTTACTAATTTACATGTTTTAGAGGGATCCGAAAAAAAAAAAATAGTTTTATAATTTACCATGTTTTCAGCTGAACTGGGAAGCCACATTCGGGGAGAAATTGGAGCTGATGTACAAGAGAACGGTGTTGATATACGTGGCCGTGATTATCCCAGCAGTCGTTCTGTTCCTCGTCTTCGAACAGTACTCTACCCTCCACGACCCCTGGCTCTACTTCCTTCCATATTTCTTCACTATCGTCAGCACAGCCCTGGTATTGGTTCTGTGGTCTCTAACGTGCATTGAACTCAAACGGCTCTCTGAAGATGTATCGCTGAAATTGATAGCAGTAAGTAAATTACTTCAAAATAAGTTAGCTATCATTACTAAATAAAATATAATAAGAGAGCCCACGAGTAGAAATACGGCAGTTGTTTCACCCCAATTTTTTATTGATTTAATGAAAACCACGTATAATTACAAATCAAAATTGATAAGTCTGCCAAGCATAGGGGGAATAAAAAATGGCGGCTGTTTTAAAACGTTAATAACAATTATTTTGCCGTCAGAGCTTCATAACTTTAAAACTACTCACAGCACTAGAAAACCTAACGGAACATCATTTAAAGGAGAGTAAATTTGCTAAAATATGAACTGTAATAGAGCTATTTACGTTCAATAGTTCCCGAGATATAGATTTTTAAATTACAACATTTCATAACTGAATAGCAAAAAAATCAGTAGTTAGTCAATTTATTTTGGGATATAGTTTTAGTCAATTTATTTTTAGGATATAGCTTTAGTCAATTTATTTTGGGATAGAGTTACCCCCTACCTATACATCGCAGACTCATCAATTGTGACTAGTATTTATACGTAGTTTTTATTAAAGTAATCAAACAAATTTTCACCCCGGCTCTTGCACTAATAGTTCCTATATAACTGTCCACTTTTTTTCTGAAATAGTTGTAGTTCTATATTTTCTTATGAATTTTTTTCATAAAAAAAGTTTTTGGAAAATCTTTTCTTTAGTTCATTAATATTAATTTAAAAAAAATTAAATCTGTACCTCTACAATCCCTGAGGAGTCAGAGGTGAAGTACTGTTACAAGACCAACGGATATGCAAGGAAGTGATTTGGTCGGAATCACGCTCTACCTCCAGAATTTTGCCCAGTTAAGATACCAACTTTATAAACCTGAGTTAATAGTTAATTAATATGTTATATAATAATTCCTTGGTCTTTAATATATTATATATTAATTCCTAGTTCAT
>NW_027111348.1:148933-155537 GCF_000696795.3 Halyomorpha halys | reverse complement strand
ACATAATATATTAATGAACCAGGAATTAATATATAATATATTAATGAACCAGGAATTAATATATAATATATTAATTAACTATTAACTCAGGTTTATAAAGTTGGTATCTTAACTGGGCAAAATTCTGGAGGTAGAGCGTGATTCCGACCAAATCACTTCCTTGCATATCCGTTGGTCTTGTAACAGTACTTCACCTCTGACTCCTCAGGGATTGTAGAAATACAGATTTAATTTTTTAAAAAATTAATATTAATGAACTAAAGAAAAGGTTTTCCAAAAACTTTCTTTATGAAAAAAATTCATAAGAAAAGATAGAACTATTTCAGAAAAAAAGTGAACAGTTGAATAGGAACTATTAGTGCAAGAGCCGGAATTTTTGTGGTTTAGTTAAAATTTCACTTATGCTTCGATGTAGTGATATTTTTTCCATTGTCTATGAATTTAATAGTTATTAATTATCTAAATTGATCCATTTTTTGTATTTTTTTAAATAAATAAACATGTCATTTATTACATATCGACACGCAGAGCCTGGAAACTAAACCTAACAAATGGCTGCTGAAGAGATGGCGACACCTGTGGCTGGACCTGCGACAGCTGACGATGTCGCTAGGTACCGACCTCTCTGCAGTACTCATGTCCATCATGCTCACCTTCAGTACCACCTTCCTCCTCGGACTCTACAACGGCCTCGTCCAGCTGATCAGCTACGACATCAGCTGGAAGGCTATAGGGTACCTCTGCGCCAGTACCTTCTCCTTAGCGATAGTCTTCACCATCTGCGACGCTGGCCACAGGGCCACCTCTGCGGTAATATCAGCATCGTGCGTCTCAGTTTAATCTTAGCGACTTAAAGTTGCAAATCACGAGGGCCAACACAGTAAATCACAACGAGGTTGCCGTTCATAACTATCTTATTCATTGCCTGGTCTATAGAAATCCACAAGAGGTATTGGTCATGCCCGAGTGGTAGATAGATATGTATATTAATAGAGGTATTGATGATCTTTTGTTCAACATGTTAAAAGCATTTTTGTTATTATTTATTTATTTTAATTTACAACTGTACAAAATAATACAATAGGTAAATATGTAGTATGTTTCATATACACTTGAAAATCTTGGGAAGGAACCACCCATTAATTTAAACTAGAAGGTCTCGTGGCCATCTTCTTTTCAGACGCCTCGGAGGATTATCAGGGATTGTTAAGGATGAAAGATTAAAAATTAATGGGTTAGGATGGTTAAGGAGTTTGGAATGAAAAGACGCATATCTGTTTTGGGCCAATTCTGTAACGAATGGGAGGTTAAGGTCTTGTGTTAAATGGAAAAACGTAAATGTTAAATACTAGGGGTATTCACGATGTTGTATTAAATGTAAAATGGTTTACCATGTTAAATGTTATAAAGATAGGATTGTGAGCAGCCCTATTTAAAGTCATATTAAATGCATAAGAGCTCCTAGCGGATTTTCTGAGCAACTCTGTTTAGTAACCTTTTTTTCCAAAACTTCTTGTTATTAGTTACTTCTAAATTTTGATTAAAGCAGTTTATTACAACATACCTAAAGTGGAAGTTGTGTGAAAGTTTGGCTACTGAGTGTCTTGTTGATCTTCTGACTGGTGAGGAAAAGAATCAAGATGAGCTAATTATAAACTGTCATCACATTATTATTATTTTCATCCGTTGCTTTATTAGTTATAAAAATATCCAAAACAATACTAAAACAATTAAAACACAATCTACGAGCAAGTAACCTCACATGACAACAAAAGAACACCATTTTTCTCATTTGGTCTGATGTGTGACGTCATTCTCCATTTAACAGACCAAGTAACAGACTCGCAACCATGGTATATGTTATATCGTTTTAACATGGTAAAAGAAGGAATTATTTCTCCATTAATATGAGTTTTTACATTTAACACACTTTAACATGTTAAATTAAAGATCATGAATACCCCTAATATATTAAAACGATTTAACATATAACATGGTTGATGGTCTGCTAAATGGAGAATGACGTCACGCAACAGACCAGCTGTGTTTGTAATCACCATTTGGTTTGTGTTTGTGTTAGGTTATTTCCTCGTAGTTTGTTTTGATTGTGTTAGTATTTTTTTGGATGTTTTTATGACTAATAAAGCAATGGATAACAATAATAATAATAATGTAATGACAGTTGTCAATTAGCTCATCTTGATTCTCTTCCTCACAAGTTAGAAGATCAACAAGGCACTCAGTGGACAAACTTTCACATAACTTCCATTTTTCATTGTATCTAGGCATGTTGTAATAAATTACTTTAATGAAAACTTAGAATTAAATAATAACATGCAGTTTTGGAACGAAAGGTTCAAAAACAAGTTGCTCAGAAAATCTGTTAGGAACTCTTATGCATTTAATACGACTTTAAATAGGGCTGCTCACCATCCTATACTTATATCATTTAACATAGTAAAATATTTTATATTTAACACAACATCATGAATACCTCTAATAAATAATGAAGTTAAAGTTGCTAGACCAATTTCAAATTTATATTTGAAGATTGTCCTTGAGGATGGCCGAGGTGGCCGAAACGTTGGGCCATTGATGTAATAAAAAGTGTTGAGACTATACAAGGATACAATTTGATTTATTTAATAAATAATTACCAGTCTCAAGAAATTGAAAAAATTATATTTAAAGTTTAGGATTAGTTTAGACATGGTCTGTTATAAAGTTTATCAACTTTATTTAAATTTCATCAACTTCCTTCACCTTCCCATGAAAAAACTAATTTTTAGATACACCCAAGAGGGGACGTTTCGTCCAGTGGACTTGACATCAATAAGTCATAATATTAAAATATTAGGGGTAGGAATAAGAATGAAAAACTTGATAACAGTTCATCAAAACGAATGAACTGTTATTCGAAACAAAAACAACTGTTACTTTTTTTTTCGTTCCCCAGTTCGATAATAGTGTCGTTTCAAGTTCGGTTTTTCGTTAAACGTAACAAGCACAACAAGCATTGTAAAAGTAATGTTCTGTTTTGTTTACTTACTACAACCGACATTATTATTGTTGTATTTAGTAGTACTCTTCTTTTTTTGTCATCGTTTTGGGTATTTAATTCAAATGTTTGATGGAAAATAATAGTTTATTTAAAATAATGTTAAAAAAAAAATTAGAACATCAAAATTATTTATGAAATAACTAGTTGTTTCAAACATTTTTTTTTTTTAACTCCTATGATCATATTTCTTGCAAGACAATGTAGCGTGAATTTGCTTAAATTATTCGATTTCTTAAATATTTTTCATTTTAAAATAAAGAGAAACAGGTGCTATGTTTTAGGTTGCATCGTGTACCTTGACTGCTGTTTTAAAAGCGAAAATTTCAATGGTTAACGCTGAAGTCAGGCACGAGGTAAGAAATTCTCACCAAGGTAAAAAAAATAGTTTAAATTCATAAAATTTTAGTGTATGATTTTTCTCTTCATTTTCTTTTTTCACAGATATTCTTGATACTTGAATCGATAAAGGCAGGTGCACCTGATATTCAACTTGGTGGATTTGTGACACTTAACAGGCCCTTGGTTGTCAGTGTAAGTTAGATTATAAACTGAAGCCAAATACAATAACTTCAGTCATTGTGGAGTCATTTATTAATAGTTATGGAATATGGAAAAATGAATTATTTTGAGGGATACAAGGCAATTCAAATAAAATACAATACGACTATCTCCAATTTAACTTACACAAATGAATTATAGTCTGGAATAATGTTGAATGTAACATATAAGGAGAGGATGGTTGGGGGTTTGGTCAGAGAATAACACCAATAAGTTGAAAAAACCTTATTTAATAGTTGCAACGTTTTACCCAAAATGTCTAGCCTTCATCAAGGCTAAGAACAAAGAACAACATAACAACCTATGATTAAAAAAATATATGGAATGTTTAAAGTAAATAATAGTACCGAATGAAAATTAATAAAAATAAAGTAATGAATAGAATTAAAACGTATATGTAGGTAATTAAATATGTAAGTAAAATAACATAGTTAAGGAAATAAAAATATTAAGTTATATAATGCAAAGAAACAAAGAAATATGAATATGGCTGAAACGTAAGCACTACTAAATACGTTTTTTCAACTTATCTGTTATTCTCTGACCGTACCCCCCACCATCTTCTCAAATATTATCCAAGGTCAACTATTTTCTCATTGTTGAATGTAACAATTATCAAATGGTTCAGTACTGAGAAAGTAATACCAGGTTTTTATTTCGTTCTTATTTGAAGGGTGTAATTCCAATATTTTGAGCAATAATATCATTCATATATAATATATATAATAAAATTCATTATATTGGTTAAGTAATAGTTTGATATACGTGATGAAATAATATTTTTACCCCAACAAGGATACTGTGAATTTTTTTTGTTCAACAAGGGTGTTGTGACGGAAAAAATTTGGAAGCCAATAGTCTCGTAATCAATCCATATTCTTGAAGTTGGTTGCTGTTTTTTTTTGTTCACATACGACAGAGAACAATTTTTATTAATAATTCATTTAAAAATATAATTTAATAAATAAACATAATCTTATGAGGGATCCTCATAGGCTGAATCGGATTGACAGTAAAAGCTAGAAATGGACTATCAGACTTTCAGTTAAGACAGATGGCCAATTAAAAAATTCTGATAACACATCATTCAAAATCAGAAGTAGGGGGGTACCGAGAAAGTGGGAGTGGACATCCTTAATCACTCTCCACTTCAAATTTTGAATGATTGGAATTCAAGAATTGTTTCTGTAATCCTGATTAGTAATAATTACAACTATAGTTATAATTATTTTCTGGGTTAGTATGTTAGTTAAATAATTATTTTGATAATAGATATGATAACAAAACTTGTCTCAGATATTGAGATATTGGCTTATCTGTGCGTCTTCGCCGCCGCGGTCACGTACTACAGTCCTATAGCCGCTTCCCTCGTCCTGGTTGACCGGTGGACGAAAATGGTGAATGGCGATTAAGGCTGGGCAGCTTGTCCTCGGCTCTGGCGTGGTAGTAGAGGCAAGCCAGGTCCTAGCTTGCATCCTGCATTGGTAATATCAGGCGGCATCGCAGTTGCGGCGTCTTCGGAATCTTCCGGTATACGTGGCAAGCGGGGCATCAGAAAACGAGACCCCTGACCCTGACTTTATACAAATAAAAAAGTCCCGAAAATATCGGATTATGTAAATCCAAAAGCACTTTGACTTTTACCCTACGCCGCAGCATTTCCCACCTGCTCTTTTTAATGGCAATCTTTTACACATATCCGATACAGTGCGATATCTTGGATTCATCTTAGGCAACAGATGAATCCAGCAACCAACGTACTAGTCTTAAACAGACAATTCAGCCAACTATTCCGACTGCTCAGCAGGACCTCTCATCATTCAATAGAAAACATACTTTTAATTTATAGACTTTATACTCAGATCTATCTGAACCAATGGACTTAAAATTTGGGAAACGGCTAAACCATCGAACATCAAACTTATCCAATCCTTTCAATCCAAAATTCTTAGAACCATAGTCGATGCACCTTATTACGTTTCCAACAAAACACTATACCTATATGACTATATGAGCTTCATATCCCTTTTGTCCTGGACCTCATACCAACCAAAGTCTCAATATTCCATATAAATCTTTCTAATCATTCTAATCCTTGTCCAGTTCCACACATCCCTACAATCCACCTCGCAGGTTGAAACGGGAGTGGCAGAGAGGCTTATTGTAAAATAAAAATTAACTATTGGAGTAGTGACAGTTGTCAGATTCTCCACTCAAGTTAAGTGCGGTTTTAGCGCACTTGCTCAACCTCCACTGCACTGAGTGATCCTCACGTCGATACTGTAAATATTGTATACAAGAGAGTAAATGTGACTAGTGACTATTTTTTATTTTATTATTATAAATATATATTTTTTCTTTTTATGTACGTAGTTTGATTTTTATCCTTCGGTTTATATATATTTAGTGAGAGATTTTATTTATTTTTATGTATTTTTTTTTTCATTTACTTTATTCTATGTTATTTTTAATTTTTTTTTATTTTAGTCTAAATGTGATCAGTTATCACTATTACCTCCAACAACTTTGTGGCAGATTGTATTATTTATAAATAAATAAAGTTTTGAATTAAAAAAATTAATATTTTGGAACCATTAGAAAAAAATATAATGAACTTATGATTCTTTTTCAGTTAATATCCAATACACTGACATATCTCATCGTTCTCCTACAATTTAAGGTGAATGAAGAAGAAAATGAGTCCTGAAGTTGACTAAAAATCGTATGCCTTTTAATATAAGAAATTATTTAAAATAACCTTACATTATAATAATTTTTTTTTATGACATAAATAGGAAAATGTACAATTTGTTAGAATAATAAAAAAATTTTTGTCTTATTATGATAAATTAGTTAATCATATAGTAATGAATATTTTTGAATCCTTCTAGTACAAGAGCCCAAGAGGAGAAAAAAGGCAGTTATCTCACCCCAATTTTTGATTACTTTAATGAAAACTATGTATAATTACTAGTCAAAATTGAT
>NW_027111348.1:147758-148603 GCF_000696795.3 Halyomorpha halys | reverse complement strand
AAATTTAACTAGCTTTAATTTGAACGCTGGCAGACATCTGTACGTCCAATGGTTTCTGAAATGAAATTTTTCATAAATCAAACTTATTGTCCGAACAACTATAAACCAATTTATTTTAGCAAATATTATGAAAACTATTATTCCTAAGAAGGTCATAAACTTTTTTACAGTCTATTAAACTAGCTTTAATTTTAGTGGTAATAGACATCTGTACGCTACATAGTTCATGAGATATAGGATAAAACTATGTATAATTAATAGTCAAAATTGATGAGTCTGCCAAGTATAGGTAGGGGGAATAAAAAATGGCGGATGTTTCAAAACCAAAAAAAAACTAATTTTTCACTCGGAGCTCTATATCTTAAAAAGCAGAAACAACACAAGAAAACCTAAGAGTGCGTCATTTAAAGAAGAGTAAATTTGCTAAAATATGAGCCCTAATAGAATTATTTACGTTTAATAGTTTTCGAGATATAGCTTTTTAAAAAGCAAAATTTCATAAAAATGTTGTACGGGACGTACTAAAAGAGCAGTAGTTAGAGAATTTATTTTGAAAAATCTATATCTCAAAAACCATTTAACGTACAGATGTCTGTTAGCACTCAAATTAAAGCTAGTGTAATGAGCTATAATGTAGATTATGAAGTTTATCTTCGTAGGAGTAATAGTTTACATGACATTTGCTAAAATAAATTGATTTATAGTTGTTCCGATAAATTTTCATTTGCCAAATTTTTATTTATATTTTATACCATAAAAACTACTTCCTCTACCAAGATAAGTGTCATAAACTACTTTATAGTAAATTAAATTTCCTTTATTTTGAGTGTTGGCAGACATATGTG
>NW_027111348.1:125186-147325 GCF_000696795.3 Halyomorpha halys | reverse complement strand
AGGGCTAATATTTCAGCAAATTTACTCTTCTTTAAATAATGATCTCTTAGGTTTTCTAGTGTTGTTGGTAGTTTTTAAGATATAGAGCTCCGAATGAAAAATTAGTGTTTTTTTAAGGTTTTAAAACAGCCGCCATTTTTTTATTCCCCCTTCCTATACTTGGCAAACTAATCAATTTTGACTAGTAAATATACATAGTTTTTATTAAAGTAATCAAAAATTGGAGTGTGATAACTGCCATTTTTTCTTCCCGGCTCTTTTACTATTCCTTACTGCCTTAATTACTATTTTTAATAAAGAAGACCTGACTTTTTTTTTTTACTTAATCTCATTACGTCAGCCTTAGCAGGTCGATATACTCACAGAGGCTAGTATAAAATAAAATTACTTTTTGTTTTTAGTCTTCGTCGGAAACCTAACGACTGCCCTACAGTATACTTTAATAATGTGGCTCTTACTACTGTAGAACAGATCCGTTATCTTGGACTACATCTTGGTAAAGGATTAACCTGAAATCCTCACAGAACACTGAAAAGACAGGAACCTGCACGACGATTTCGACTATTACAGCACTTACTACACAAACAGTCTAAACTTCCAATTCATTACAAAAGATTTATTAACATGACTATAATTAGGCCTATCTGGACATACGAAGTTGAGCTTTGGGGCTCCACTAAACCTTCGTATTCCTCTCGTATCCAATCATTGCAATACAAAATCCTTCATAAAATCCTCTGTGCTCCTTACTTTGTTACGAATAAAACCATCCATAAAGACCTAAATGTACCTTATGTAACCGATCTAGCCCGAACCCAAGGGGAGACAGGGGTAAGAGTAACATTATTAAATGAAACTGTAGGGCAGTCGGTAGGGTTACGACGAAAGGTGATTTGATGGGATTTGTTGGAATTTTTCTTAATCTTCCAATTACAACACCATTCTTCGAGGGCTGTGGTATGGATTGGAGAGTTTGGGATACAATTAATGGGTTATTATTAACTGCGAGCACACATGTGTCATCGGCATACGTCGTGAGGATAGTGTTAGGATTGGTTGGGATGTCAGATGTATAGACGCTTTTTATTTTTAAAAATTAATATTAACTAATAAAAAATAAGGATAAACACCCAAATAATACAGCGTTGGTATAAAATGTATTAAAAATTAAGCATAATTTTGATATAAAAAAAAAAACTGCACGTCGATTTCGACTTTTACATCACTTACTAGACAAACGGTCTAAACTACCAATTCATTACAAAAGATTGATCAACATGACTATAATTAGGCCTATCTGAACATACGAAGTTGAGCTTTGGGGCTCCACTAAACCTTCAAATTCCTCTCGTATCCAATCATTCCAATACAAAATCCTTCGTAAAATCCTCTATGCTCCTTACTTTGTCACAAATAAAACCATTTATAAAGACCTAAATGTTCCTTATGTAGACGATCTAGCTCGAGTAAATTAAATAAAATAAAAGTATAATCGTAAATTTCTAATTTAACCTTTCTTAGAATTAGTTACTGTGTAAAGGTCTAAATCATGTAATCTATGATTTAACTCAAGAGCTGATCTCTCACAGCAGATGGAACAAAATGCTTGCATCCATATTTTTTTCTTCATCAATTAATTTTTTTAGTAAACAAAATTAATTAGTCTATTTTATTCTACAAGAATCTAATATAATTAAAATCAAAAATATTAATTTCAAGAAAGTTAAATGGGATTAGGTTGATTATTTTTCTCCCCTATCTATGTCCAAATTTAGTGCTTACGATGTAATCCACATTCAACTGATTGTTCTGTAGAGAAATGATTTTCAATTTTAAGAAGAAACACGAGATTTTAATTGTTTATTTCATTTCAAGTGACAATAGAAATTAATTGAAACACTAAATTAAATCCCATAAAACGGCTGCTTGTCCTCTGGCATATAAGTTATCTCTTCGTACAAAGAATGCTTCATACCAAAAGTATATGATGGTGGTTCCACCTTCCAATTATAGGCGCCGGAGTATTTAGGACCCGGTGTCGTCTGAGAACGAATCCTGAAAAATAATTGAATATAACAAGAGTATATTCCTATCTTTCCAAAAGGGTAAATAGCCTAAATCTAACAAAATAAAGTGCACCTTCAACTTATGGCAAAGAGTTACTTCACTTTAGAATATGCTGGTTGGGTCATTATGGGTGGACTCCATGTAAAAAATTGAATTGAAAGAACATTGACTTAAAGTGAAAGAAAATAATCAATTGTATAGTTAACATGGTTATAAGTGGATAGCTAAGATAAAATAAGTACCTCACATACTTACAAATCAATCAATGATATTTCCAAAATTTTATTTTCATTATACTCAGCCCTTCCTTAGAATGGAGCACAGCTCCAGTAAAAGGACCAAAATCAATATTGTATATAATGTCAAAGTATTGTATATATGTTTATATTTTTGTATTTATTTATGAATGAAGGGGTTTTGACACAAAAAAAAAATATGGTTAGATTAGGTTAACATTTTTGAAATGAGACGATTGAAGATATTTTTTAATTATATGAAGTTTATAATCCACTTGGGTAAGATAGAAAATTTGGAGTAAACTTTCCCAAGTAGATGGTATGGCATGTTCTCTCCCAGTATTCTCCTACCTCCTATTCTTCCGCCTCTAGCCAGGGAACTACTTCCTGAAGTCTTTGCGCACATGATTAGGTTGAATTTAAAAAAAAAAAATGATTCCTCTAAATTCCAGAGAAAAAAAAAAATGCGCTATTTTCTCTCCCCTATTTTCACAGTGATTGCTGGAAATAATTTTTTTTTCAGGATAGCCAAGACTTGCCCCGGGCTGTTGTACCACGTGTCAAAAATCTTAAGTATCAGTTATAGAAAGAAAGGCAATGCGGTAATCAAATTATTTGTACTAGTAAGACTAATCAGTTTCAATAGATTAAAAGGAAGACCTTATTAAGGAAGACCTATGTTAAGGAAGACCTTACGTTGATTCTCTCCGTTTCGATAGGATCGCTGGAGATGGTGCTCTAGTTAAATATACTTCTGGTTCTGTGAGTCCATATTTTCCAGGACCCGGTGATGAGGATTTGCTGAATTTTAATGCATCTCTTCCTAGGCTAAGAAATAATTAAACATTAGTTAACGAAACTATTGAAACAAATACATTAACCCCTTACGTACAATTTTTTTTTATAACGGCCAAAAATTGTAAAAATTTAGAATATTGTCTTAGCAAAAAAATTTAAAAAATACAAAAATAATCAAAATTTCAATTTTAATTTTGGTTATCGATCATAATACCTAGAACCCTGTGTAAACATAGCCTAAAGCTATATATAGAGGACTATTACAGACAATAAATCATTGTTATTTATTTTATTATCTCATTGTTATATTCAATTCTCGATTGCATTCGAGTGTGCACGTATGGCTTGTTAAGCGTTAACTGTAGCGTACAAGTTAAGGCAGAGGTTCCCAACCTTTTTCGGTTTGCTCCCTAAATAATCGGATTTTTTTCCACCGGGCCCTTCATACATTGGATTTTTTTCGATTTTTTTTACTTTATTGAAAAATTGGAAAAGTTTCTTTTTTAAAAGCATTTACCCATTTAGTAGCGAAAAATTACAAACAGATTCTTACTTTTTTCCTTGGGATAATATAAAATATCTGATTTCAACTGTTTTGGTAATATCCATAATGAGACTGGACAACTACCATGTGGTTAGGTTAGTTGAAAAATAAATTAAACAGGAATTTTAAATTCACAAACAATATATTGAACGTCCATTGATGAATAACATTATTAATATTATTAATGGAATGGATAGGCTTGATGTTCACTACTGAACTTCTCAAATCTCGGAATAAAATTGGATATGGCGATCCTCATTTCTTCTTTTCAATTTTCAAGCGATATTTACTTTTTATTACCATGTCCACCGAAAACCCAGCTTCACACAAATAGGATGTTGCAAATGGAATTAATATTTGTAGAGCTTTGAGACTAAGAAGTGGATATTCCTCTTTTACTGATATCCAAAAATCAGAAAGTTCCATGCTACCAAATTTTAACTTTAATAATCGCCAGGCAAGTCAATAAGAGATTATTCTTCTAAAGAAGTAAATTCTGATGGAGCCTTGTTTCTAAATGGGTCTTGAATCCATGTAACTTTTTCATTATTATGTGCTTCTAAGTATTTTTCGAACTTTTTAATCAGCGCTGGTAGCTGATTATCAGAAATGGATTTTATATTGCAAGACAAGAGGTTACAAACTGGTGCAACAAGGGAAAACAATCACTGATACTCTTCATTATTATTTATTTTCCATAGCTGTTTTTTTTTAATAATCAAATATTTTGCAGCGTCCTTATGACACAGGCAGCACCGCGGCGCACCCTTTGCGATTAACTGAGTTAAGAGGTTATAGTTACCTAAAGGAATTATTAAATTTTTTATCTCAATCTACTTTAGGTTATATATTTTATGTACATTGATTACTAATGTAAGAAAAAGGACCTAAATTACATAGTATAGGCAGGCACATTAGGTAGATCAGGTGGGAGCCCTCCAGTGACTTGGGGTAGCATGTACTTCGGGGCAGGGCTGGACTTCTTGTACCAAGAGTGGTAAGGGTTCCCAAGTTCCCATGCGGGTGGTCTCACATGACGGGTGTCTGGACATAGGTGAGTCCCATAACTTTGAGGGCTTGGAGTAATGTTTCCCCAACCTATGAAAATAATAAGAATATTGTGAGGTAAAGGTTATCCGATTTTGGTTCATTAAGGTAAATGTCCTTATAAACCTATTACACAACAAATAATCTTGCTATTACTTTCAATTATTTATCTATGGAATATATAAAAGAAAGTTATTAAGATCGTTCGATGTCGTTCAAACAAAAATACAGGTTTTGTTGTCCCCTGATGCGAAATAACCTAGTTTCGCAAAATCGTGTGTGTGTTTGTGAACCGTCTTCCTCAAACGTGAAACGTCGTACGAAGCTGAAATTACATATTTAAGGTGGGTATAATTGAGATGTGAAAGCAACTTTTTCGTTAAAATCGACTTACGAAGTCCCACTTCATTCAATCGATTTTTCAAATTATTTCGATTTCCTTCAAAACGGCTAAAACGATTTTGATTAAACACTGTGAATCAATGAGCGATTCGGTAATATTTAATATCAGGTAGGTTTTATTTTCATTGAAATTGACAAATATGGTTTAAATGCCTCTTTTTTTAAAATCTTCATGTAAAGTAGTTTTGTTTTGTAGTTTAATTTTGTTTATATGAAAGAAATAAACAGTTCTCATTCTTAGCAATAATATACTGTGTATAAATACAAAATATCAAAAAAAATTATGAATTACTAAAGGGATAGATCTGATTCTAATGGGAGCTGCAAATCTCGCAAAATAGCACATGCGCATGTGTGTCTCTACATCCTAGATCAAAAAATAAATTGTAATTACATATTTAGGGTGAATATGTGCCTGGGTTCGTACAGTTGACTGGTCCAACTCCATAAAATCACTCATAGTATGTTCAATATCAATTTATGGACCCGACGGTGGGTAGCCCAAAAGGGACTACTCTAAGGAAGTACTTTCCTACCTAGAATCAACGTGGTTCCTCCCCAACTACTGGATCTCGCAGTTCCTCTCGGGCATGGGGGTTCCCGAGTTTAGCTCGCCGCACGTGGCATAAACATCGATCCCCTATCCCCAAGTTGTCGGGTTCCGGAGACCACCGAGGACGTCGTACTCGCCTGTACGGCCTATGAGGCACTGAGAGCCAAGATGATGAGGGAGACAGGACTCAGAGACCTTGAACAGATGGAGAAAGAAAACTATAAAGCCTTCGTGTACGGGTGGAAGGATGCTGTGGGCTCTACTCACTCCTCCCTGAGTAGGAGAGAAGAAGCTACACCAGCAAGGTCTCTTTAGAAGAGCTATGTGTGCACAGCTATGTAAATGTTAACTGTATTGATTGCAGCAACGAGTTGTACTTGTACCCACTGCTACGACTACCTGTATTGCCTATCAGGTAGGGTAAGATAATAAATAACTAATAAAAAATATCAACTTAACATTGAATAAAATCTAAAATCCTTCGTAAAATCCTCAATGCTCCTTACTTTGTCACAAATAAAATCATACATAAAGACCTTAATGTTCCCTATGTAACCGATCTAGCCCGAACCAGGTATCACTCCTTCCATTATAAACTCTCTAACCACTCAAACCCCCTAGTTTCTAATCTTGCATCCTCTTCTATTCCTGACAATCCTCCGAGGTGCCTGAAAAGAAGATGGCCGCGAGACCAGCTAATGTAAAATGTCATTAGAGTGCTACCAATGGGTAGTTTCTCTACACGCCTGTAACACTCCAATTTAACTTAGATCAGATTTACTAAATGTATTATAATGTACAGTTGTAAATAGCAATAAATAAATATTTTAAAAAAAAAAATTGAATAAGTGGTTAAGATCACAAAGTAAATTTTAGTTAACTGTTATATTTTATATTTCTATCATACTTTTACAAAACGAATATGCTAAAATAGTAGTACTAGAAATGTTATTATTTCTGTTAAAATTGGAATTTGTCTATATGTCAACTAAAATGCTCATTTGGAAAATTATATGAAATAATGCCGCAGTTAATGATATAAATTATCTGTTGTGAAATGATCTAGGATTAATTTAAATTAAAATAGGTTTGTAAGTAAGTGTTGGTTGATACCTCTGGATTGTGTTTTATTCATATTCATCCGCTTCATGGACTTTGACCCAAAGGAAATCGAGAAAAGAGAAGGTCGATGAAGGAGCAGGTCGGTAGCTCATGAACTTCTTAATTATTATTTCTTATTTACTTTGCTAATCACGACTTTATGTGTCCCTTGTTACTACATACCTTTAAATCCAACAACTAAATGTCTTTTACTTCAGTAATGATCACTTACTTCCTTCAGAATGTTTTGTGCCGAAGTAAAACGCAGGAGAGAAGAGCTTGCCTTTCCGGTTATACCCTGACGTATCATACTTGTTAGGCCCAGGGCTAGAAGTTTTGTAACTTTTACTGGCTGGAATTCCGATAAGGCAGCCGGGCGGAGACCTGATTGTGGGGTCTGTACATTTGGGCCCTATTGTTGTTGATAGCATGTATTTCGGTCCCGGGGCTTGAAAGAAAAAAGTATTATTTGATAATTTTAAGACCAATCCAATTTGTGTTTACTAAAATTTTTGAGTATTTAATCTTACAGTTGTGTTTATATCCTTTTTTTGCCGCCATATTAGAAAATAAAAAAAAATATCTATATGTCAAAACTAGAAGTCACTTAAAACCAACTATAAACATACTTAAGTACAACTATGAAATTCTATGGAAACAGCTAGCAACTGAACCTTAAATCATCAATAATCCCAAAATATAGGTAACATATGGTTATCTATATATGGTTAGTATCTATATTTAGTTAAGTAGCTACACTCACGATCGCTTTAAGTTCTTATATTATGATTGAAGGCATCAACAGTCTTCAGTAAATAAGATACATGGTAAACATAAGTCTACTTTATCGAATATTCCTCGTAAATTTGTAACTTTTCTATTAATTACATCTATGCTGACCATTTTTCCAATGCATTTTAGAATTTACTGAATGTGTTGAGGTGGCTCCAATTGACTATATGAGGTATTGTATACCAGAACGCCACGACAGTGCGTGTTTGTGAAAGTTAGGTAGCTGGCTAGGAAATTAATTGACAGGATCAGTCTTACGGGAACTAGCCGTAAATCCTCGAAGGATGCATATTTCAGGGACTTTCGGAAACCAGCCTATTGTTTTTGATGGAGATGACAAGTCCTACAAGAACTAGTTGTAGGTCCTTGCAGGAAGAAAACTTCACTCTGTAGGGAACTAGTCTGCAGTCGTAAAGATGCTTATTATATTGGAATGTCCGAAAGTTTGTAAATCACACACGCTTTTTGGCGAAACAAGAAAACACATTTTATTACAATTAACATTAGTACAAAACCGTAAACAGAACATAACCATACAAGGAATCTTCCATTCTACAACTCATAATAACATTGGCAGGATAAAAGATACAGATACAACAATGCTAGTATGTCCTTCAGGAACTAGCTGTAGGACCGTACGGAAGGAAGAAAAGGCATTGCTCGCCAAAACGTTTTACGCCTTTAAACTAGATTAAACAAATAAAGGAAGAAATAGTTTAGGAAGGAGGAGAGATCCATAGAAGGCAGAGTGAGATTAAATCTAAAAATAGCACTAGCATGTACTGATCCACTATCTATATTGTTACTCGCTGTCTCCTCAGGAGGAGAATTTCCTGTGAAAGAAATTCACACTTAAGTTTATCAAGTTATGCTAAGACATTTCTCTGGGCTATTAAACACCATCGAGAGTTATTTATTCTAATAATACAATTATAAATATTACAATACAAGAAATTGTTATTGATTTGTACAATTATAGTTATTGCAAGAAATAATACAAATATCAATGTACGATGTCCATGTGATTGTAGTTCACCTTTTAGCCGGTAGATTGCGTCATGTCGGCTCTAACAGTCAAGCAGTAGCTCGAGTGGTGACCAACAGATGGTAGCATGGTTGCTAAAAATGTTTGACGAAAAATCTTCATAGATAACTATTTCCTGATCACCTCGGAATCGATTGAATCTCTGCAGATTCCTACAAAATCGGTTACAACTTATTGTAAATTCTCTCTAAACCCAGTCTCCCAAAACCTATTTCTTTTCCTTAACAGAAAAAACACGCCTATTCACACTATTCAGTAGTTGAAGAAATGCAAATTCACCCCACCATTTTAAATGGGCCATCTCTCCCTTCTTGGTCTTCCATCTTGATGATTAGTTATGTTGGTCACTATACATAAAGCAACTAAAAGTAAAAAATAGGATGAAATTGGTGAAAATATGGTGAGCCTCCAACAGGAAAAAGCTAATGGGAATTTATCAGGCGATGATTCTGTAACAGGAATACGTCTGTTAATTAATATTCTCATATAAAAACATCTTCTTATTTCCATGTAATAATATCCAATTGCAATGGTAGCCTAAGCCTCTCATAAAGGTTAGAGTTTTAAACAGTTTTTCACCCTATAAGTCAAATAAAAAAATTAATAAATAATATAAAAATACTGTTTTTATTCATTCAAAGTATATTGATAATCTACAATATGAGTTAAAACCACATCAAATTGACGATATCTTTCTGTAGGAAAGCTTTCAAAAAAAACAAAACAAGCTGGCTCGAATGATAAACATTTATTTTGCCAAGATAATAATTGAAAACATAGAATCAAATAAAAATAAAACCTTCAGAAATAAAATAAAGAACAAAATTAAAATAAAATTGTCCATCAATAAAACTTCAATACGGATGATATCTGCTAAACTACGCACAGGCAACTTGGCGAATGATATTAAGCCGAAGATTTTTGTATTGTCGCTGAGCAAAATAAGCCTTTCTGGCCGTTATTCCACCATATAACACATTACAACACAAGTATAAATCTCTTACTTTAAAAACAAAACAAACTTCTAACAAAATACAAAGTAAAATGTAATTAAATTTATTTGCTGACTATTTACAGATTGATATAATGAACAATATGTATAAATACCGTGACCAAAGAAAGTATTTGCACACCACTTTTTCTTTTTTTTTTTTAATTATGAATTTATGCAATAAAAAATCCTAATTTTTATATTACTTATATTTTTATAAATATACTTTTAAAAAAAGTATATTTATAACATAATTACTACAAATAAAATTCAAATGCAAAGCTTCGTTCATAAAAAAACAAAACATCAACCTTCAAAAAATACAGAAAAAAGTATTTGCACTCTTTGCGTTTTATTATTTTTTTTTTTTAAATTTAATATTTTGTATGAAGTCCGTTGGCATCTAATACCGCTTGTAAACGTTTGTATGAAGTCCGTTGCTATCTATTACCGCTTGTAAACGTTTGTATGAAGTCCGTTGCAATCTATTACCGCTTGTAAGCGTTTGCATGAAGTCCGTTGCCATCTATTACCGCTTGTAAACGTTTCGACATTGAGTGGACCAGGTTTTTAATTAAATCCGTGATAATTTGTTCCGTTTCTTGCTGTAAAAGATCCTTGAGGTGGTCATTTGGTGTTTCGAAATTGTTATCTAAAATATGCCACAAATATTCAATTATGTTTAAGTCAGGGGACTGTGGTGGGATATGAAGTTGTTGGCGAATGTTAAATATTAACCACTCTTTAGTTTTGTTTGCTGTAGGTTTCGGATCATTATCATGCTGAAAAATATACCGATCCTGAATGACTGCATTGGCAAGTTATGGCGCAAAATCTAAACACAACCATCTGCATTTAAAATCCCTCAATAGACAAGAGATTTCTACACTATTATAAGCCACGCATCCTCAAACTATTACACCCCCACCTCCGTGTTTTACAGTAACTGAGAATACCAGAAGAGCACATTACAGAAGATCTGCAGAGGAACAACACTAGAAAGACATAACATGACGCACATTCACAACGAACTTACAGCTAGAAACTGTACAACAGCATATCACACGGAGGCACATAAAGTTTTTCAACAGTTTCCCTGCTTCCTTTAATCCTATCTTCCGATCAGTCACCCCATCCTCCCTTCCTGCGAAGTGGCAGGGCAGAAAAGGCTCCAAAAATCTTATAAACACCCTTTAACTCCTTTCTTCCCTTGCATTTTCTATTATCTTTCGTCTATGACTATTAACTGTTTTATTTTTTTCTCTTCTGTTTAATCAATACGAGGAGGCGCCTCACCTCCAAATATTTCTAGTAGATTTCACATAGAACAGACATAGCAAAGCATCGGATAAGTATTTCACCGTATACCTTCATGTACCATTGGTAGAAAAAGTCTGAATTATGCAACTTATTAATTTAATGTTCTTTTTCTATTTTTAGAGGGATAAAAAAAAAAAAAAAACAGTAATTGAGGCGTTTTGCTTCTGAATTCTTCACTTTTCCTTCGCCATATCGGCTTTCTGCCGTCAGATCCAAACAAATAAAATTTACTCTCATTAGAGAATAATACATTTTCCCAAAACTGATGGGCTTGTTGATGTAATCCCTAGCAAATAAGAGCCTTTTTTGTGATGGGTTTCTCTGATATAAGGTTTATTTCTCAGGTAAATTCCTTCAAAATGCTGTAAATTCGAATTTAAAACATTTCTAATTGCTGTAGTGCTCACACAAACCCCAGAAATCGATTCGACCATATTAGCTAAGACACCTGCACTAACTCCTGGATTTACTTTCTTCGAACGTCCGAATTTTTGCACCGATTATTTGCAGTTGTGCCTCTTTCTTCAAATCTCTTAATTACGTACCTCATGGTAGAAAAATTAATACCGAACAAATCGGTAGCGGCACTTAGTTCATTTGTTTTTGACATTAGGATAGGTTAAATTAAAACGAACTAAATAGATCGAAATATTTTATAATACTGTTATGTTTAAATAAATTTTTAATATGATCAATATTATTAATTGAATTTATACTGTTTTTAACAAATTTTAATTGTACTTTTTACTAAGGAACCTTAAACGAATTTATAATTAATTAAATTCATTATATAAAGAAAAACCAAGGTGTGCAAATACTTTCTTCGGTCACTGTTTAATCACTTATTTTCGTTTTAAAGCAGTAATTTGTATTTCATTTTTAAAAAATTTGTTTACTGCGTTTGCAATAGTAATACTGAATAAATATTTAATTTGTTTTAATTTATAATTTAAAATATGTTTTATAGGTTGTATTCCTTAAAGTACTTGGTTTGAAATTTAATTATTCCAAAGCCTTCAGCTTACACAATTATTTGCAACATGACTAACCTTCTACAAAAAGCGTTATCTT
Source organism: Halyomorpha halys (assembly GCF_000696795.3). Lineage (NCBI taxonomy): Eukaryota > Metazoa > Arthropoda > Insecta > Hemiptera > Pentatomidae > Halyomorpha > Halyomorpha halys. Next base: position 135,358 of record NW_027111348.1, on the reverse strand, counting down.
AATGTTGCCAGTTTGCATGGTTTTTTTTAATGTGCAGAACTTAAGGTACATTATCACAAGTTGCAACATATTGGTAACTTCCCATTGTGTCGCTATTTTCGGATTTTGAGTCACTGTTTTTATCTTAAACACTTTTTTAATCATCCGAAGTTGGGGCTAAAATAATAAGACAACGCACTGGAATACTCTATCAGGTAATTTATAGCGTTAATAGTCGTCAACGAGGCAGTTTAAGATAGTAGCAATAAATAATGTTTATCATTTGTCGGCATTGCCTAAAGACTATGAAGCAACCAAAAACCAGTCAGTTTAGGTTTGGAAATTCTGACATGTTTTCCTCACGATATCATACTTCCTAGGTGTAAAATGTTTGATCCAATTCCTTTTTGGATAAGTTGTATATTTATTTTTAGTGTTCCGTTAGTACCTATTATCTTCTATCTGATAGTACAAAACTACAAACGAACATCGTTTTGGGAGCAAAGAGGCATCATTCATCTACCAGCGACGCCTTTGTTTAGTAAAGACATTTTGGATTCATTTCTCATCCGATATTCCTTGCTTTCTGAAGTTTATAACCATGGTACGGGTAATGTGTGCTGCGGGTTTTTTCAGTTCCGAAAACCCGCCCTATTGATCAGAAGCCCCAATGTCATAAACTTGATTCTGAATCAAGAATTTAAGAATTTCCAGAACAAGAGGCATGGGGATTATACCGATGGAAATAAAGACCCGCTGTCCCAACACCTACTAGCGCTCAACGGGTTCAAATGGAAATGCCTTCGGGCCAAGCTCACGCCGACTTTTACATCTGAGAAATTGAAAAGTATGTTTTCGCTGTTGGAAACATGCGTTGAGAATTTTCTCGACCGCATTGATGAATCCAAAGGGGATCCGATAGATATTATGGAGATATGCGGGAAGTTGTCGATCGACGCAATCGCATCCTGCGCCTTCGGATTGGAGCTGCAGTGCCTGAAGAATCGCAACCACGACTTCATCAGGATGGGTAGGGCGGCCTTCAGGCCAGGGAACTGGCGCATGTTCAAAGCTCATTTCAGAACGCTTTACCCTCAGTTCTTCAAAAAGTTCAATATAAGTGCTTACGGCAACGACGTTAACGACTTCTTCTGCTCACTGGTTTCAGAAACTATAAGGAGAAGGAAGCTGAGCGGCGAGAAGCGTGTCGATTTTATTTATTTACTAATGAAAATGCTCGAAGAAGATGAAGCCACTATAACCGAATCTGACAGGACCTCTACAATAAGTAAGTTTTTTTACAATTTAAAAAAAAAATATCAAAATTCGTCTTACCTTATCATATTATCTTTTTTTTTTCCGAACCCTCTAAAACAGAAATAAAAAGTGAATTAGTAAGTGCATTAATGTGAAAAAGAAAAGTAATTAGTGTTGTGTCTTACCTTTTACTACCTTTGGTATTTTAAGGTTACCTATTATGTTTAATGTTATATATGAGCTATCCATTCTAAAAACGTCTTTCCAGAGATGTCCCTCGACATATCTTTTGTAGTGTACTGTTTTGGTATTGTTGTAGTGATTTCAGAGCTGTTGGGTAGAGAAAATGTAGTAGTGGTGCACCGTGTAGGAGTGATGGTCGTAGTATTACTTTGTAGATGAGTAATTTGAGTCTGAGTGACAGCCCTGGTGAGTAGATGAGGTGTTTAAGTTGGTACGATGTTGACTTGACGATTTGTATTCTGTTTGTATGTGTGCAGCGAAAGATAGATGTGTTTCTAGTTTAATGCCTAGGTAAGTGAGATGTTTCTTGGTTTGTATTATCTGTTCGTTGAGTTTAGGCGCTCTGTTGAGAGTTTTCTTGAATGAGAATGTGATGGCGTCTGTTTTTTGTGGGTTGATATGAATGTTTATGTCTCGTAGGTTGTTAGCGATGTGTTGGGCAGCTGCGGCGGTCTGGTCCATGGCCTTGTCTGCATTGATGCTCGCCGAGTATATGCCTATGTCATCAGCATATGCAGATATTTGAGCAAATTTAGTCCCGACTATGTCATATTATCGTGTTAGATAGTTGAATAAATTAGAGGTCAGTGTCCTAAGGCGTCACCTTAGCAACTTCAAACTGCAGCGAAGTCGGTTTGATCCCGGTGGCTTTTGTTTCGTTGAGGCCCCACGGATTGTATACTCGATCTTCCTATCTTCCTAGCTGGATAGAAGGTTTTAGGTAACCTCTAGTATAACTTCCTACTCCCCCCCCTCTCATGTCAGAAATATCCTGGAAGGGAGTAAATAAACCGTTACATAAATTAGTGATTTTTCCTTAATTTTAAATTATTAGTATTTGGATGAATTCATGTAATTAAATGTGATTACGTTGATACTCATGTAAACAACATAAGGCTATTATTGTGAGTTTAAAAAAAAGAGTGTAGAGAAAAAATAAAGATAATTCATAATTACTTTTTTTTCACATTTGATGTCCAGATTAAAATTATCTTCAAGGTATCCGTTACTGAGTGTTTTATAAATTTTAGATGTCAAAGAAAATTAATTTTCTTGAAAATTTGCAATTATTACAACCTACTTATATATTTTTTTTTTATTTTATAATTTTCGTTATAACCTTACAGCCTGTTTTTCATTGACAGTAGTTATGAGTAAAATTTAAAAAATAAGTGTGTTGCAGAAAATTCCCTAAAACATAAATAAATACTTAATTATTACTTTCTGCTGTAATAGTCGAAATCTACCTGCAGTTTCTAATTAATAATAAATGGAAAGAAGGGAACATACTAAAGTACTAGGAGGTATAAACTAGGCAATAAACATTAATTATAATTAAGGATGAAATAATTGTAAACTGAATAGCTTAAATACTATTACAAAAGAACTTGATAGAATAAGAACTCAACATTTATAATTATTAAATCATTTTATTTAACTGTATAGAATTCACAGACGACCTGATAGCAGCCCAGGCGTTTTCATTCTTCATTGGCGGCTACGAGACAACTTCCATAACGATGTCTTCCATATTCTACGAGTTGGCCCGTCACGATGGAATAAGACAAACAGTCCAAAATGAGATAGACTCAGTGCTATCTCCTCAATGTGAAATATCCTATAACGATCTCAAGTCATTGCAATATTTAGATATGGTAATAAAAGGTAAGATGGATAGCAAAGTGATAAAAGCAAAATACTACCATTAATTGCAGTAAAAGAAGAATTATTTTTCATCTTAAAAAAATGAATTATGATTTTCTTGGGGTACAATCTTCATACAATACGTCTTATTTTATTTTTTATATAATAGTTTTTATTGCATAAATATAAAATGTACAATAATTACTATATTAGTTCGGGATACACCTTATACAATTTTTCTTGCTAATAATTACATTTTTTAATAATACATTACATAAAATACATTTATAAAACTATGTTTTAAATTTGGTAAAAACAAACTGAAAGAAAATAAAACTTAAAACAGTATTGAAATAAAATAAAATACATATCATTGAATAAATAGGTTAATGTGATTATTAATCCACTGACATTGCCTATACTATCACGCCAGACCCAGTGCGACATTACTGTCATGACTATAACTATCATGTAGTTACATCATGAAAGAACCTAACATTTTGCCTTAAAAACCTGTACGATAGTTCGATAGTGTACTGTCAAAGCGTATAGATGTGATAGTTAACACAACAGTTGCTTCACTGACATTATTTGTACTATCAACTATCACGTCAGAGCTAGTGCTTCAGTACAATCATGACTGTAACAATCATACATTTACAATTATAATTTTTTTGGTCGGGAGAATCGGCAGGACTGCTCATTAGTAACCGTAACAGAATAGTTGACATCTCCAGTTATATATCACTGCCTTTTCTAAATAAATAATTATTTCAGTCTCATACATGTGTAAAATAAATAATTTCTAACAAAAATGTAATTCTTACAATTATGATTTTTTTTTTTTTTTTTGCATATTTACCGGAACAAGCTACAATCTAATGAAAATCACGTATTAAAAGCTAGCAACTGATAAGGCCTACATTACAAATTACAATTAAACTATGGATTCATATTCAATAAAATTTCTGCAATTCATCCTATATATTTTTTAAATTCCTATTATATATTTTAGGATAATCATATATTGTATTTATAATTACAACTAAACAACAACATTTTTATAAGATATTATGGTTTAATAAATGCTTTGCAGTGTCAAAGACAACATAAAGCAACATTCGTTCCCATAATCGGAACAAAATACTTTTAATTTTTTTTTTTTAATTTCTTTTCAACTTTTATCTCATTTTCTTTTAATATATTGTTACTACTATCTATAATATTGAATGTTTCATTTCCTATTGCTACAGAAGTTTTAAGACTTCATCCGCCTGCATTTTACATCCAGCGTATATGCTCTGAAGACTTCCAGATACCTGGAACGGATGTAACTATCGAAAAGGACATGGAAGTGTACATTCCGATTTTAGAAATTCATAAAGACGAATCAAACTTTCATAGGCCTTTGGAATTCATCCCGGAAAGATTCAGCACAGAAAATAAAAGCAAAATACCTAAAGGTTCTTATTTGCCGTTTGGAGATGGGCCAAGGAAATGTATTGGTAATTATGTGGTATTTTTTAAAATATATAATAGAAGTGCCAATAACAAAGTTTCTTTCAAATTATCGTACATCAATAAACGGAATATACGCGAACATATTCGATTTATACATTTCTCAATTTATGTACATTATCTTTCCTTTTTTTAATTTTTCAGGAATGCGTTTTTCATTGATGGAATTGAAGTTAGTTATAGTAAGAACCATGTTGGAGTATGATTTTCATCTCGAAAAGACTACACCTGAAGAAATTAACCTTGAAGAATATTCAAGAATATACAAAATAAAAAATAAGATATTTCTCAGGTTCATCAAACGAGTAAAAAATAAGAAAATATATATGCTGTGATTACTGTAAATAAATTGTTTTTAACATTCTGTAGTGTTTTTTACTTTTATTTTTTTATTAAATGTTACTTTTAAAAAAAACTGTACATTAATATTAATATACAAATATCATAAAAACTACCACCCAAACCAAAATAAACGTTATATAGTATTTTAAAGTATTAAACTAGCTTTAATTTGTACGTGAAATAAAGAAACTAAGAGATAGTTTTTCATAAATCAAACATTTTTTCCGAACAACAAGAAATCAATATTTCTTGAATTATTTTGGCAAATATCATGAAAACTACTACTCCTACAAAGGTAAACGTTATAGACTATTTTATAGGATATTAAACCATGTTTAATATGAGCGCCAAGAGACATCCATTCGTCTAATGGTTCTTGAGATATAGTTTTTCATAAACGAAACGTTTTGTCCGAACAACTAGAAATCAACATCTTGTGAATTTATTTTGGAAAATATCATGAAAGCTACTACTACTACGAAGATAAACGCCAGGAACTACTATATAGCACATATAACTAGCTTTGATTTAAGTTTTAATAGACATCTACACGTCTAATGGTTCCTGAGATATAGATTTCCTAAAATAAATCCATCAACTATTGATTTTTAAGTACATTTTTATGATTTCTTGTTTTTTTAAGATGTATATCTTGAGAACTGTTGATCGTTAATTGCTCTTTACAATCAGACGTCTGCTGTAAATTAAAAAATAAATGAATAAATTCCCGTATATTACGGCAAATTACCTTATCGATAATAAGTGCAGTGTTATTATCGCGGCGCGCTAGTGTAGTGTAGGACCTATTTACTCAGCGCCCTCTATTTTTTTCTAATGGGCGCGAAATTCAAAATGGTTTAAAATTAAGACCAAATGGACCAACCGCAGAAGACCGGCGGGCCGCAGGTTGAGTATACCTGTCCTAGTAGCATAGGATAATTATTTTAATGTCTCTTTAACATGAGAAAAATATTTACAAAATGTATCATTTTCATTAATACCATTCATCTTGGTCTGCTGAAAAATTACTAGTAGTTTTTTATTTAAACTTCAATAAGTAACTAAGATAAGCAGTAATGATCAGGACCACTTGATATATGACTGTATTTAGATTTTATCTCATGGCAGAATAAAATCGATACCTTCCAGCAGTAATGATTGCCTTTAGCTTTCGGCCTGATGTAGTACACTTTGCGCCATGATGGAAAAGAAATCCATATCCGCCGCAATGAAACCCCTCCTAAGGCTTTCCAGGATATTCGGCCTCCATCTGATTTTACGGAAGGAATTGGCGACGTCTTTACTCTTCGCCTATAGCTTATCGATATTCTCATTGCTCGGTTACGCAGCATTCGGAGTGATCTTGTGGCTACAGAATGTAGATTACCACTTGTACGATTCCCTGATGCATATCTCCATCGAGAAAGCACAAAAAGGCTTCCTTTATTTCAACTATATGACGATTTTCGGTGCGACGATATATTACAACAAACCATTCAACAAGATTATAACGGATTTCGAAAAAGTCGACAAATGTTTGGTTCAGATCGGTATGCCCATAACTTACAAAATGGATTCGATAATTGTTACTTGCATTGCCAAATTTCTAAGCCTGGCCATTCTGGTTGTCTTGGATTACTTTTTATCATCGGATACTCATTGGCTCTTTACGGTTTGTGATTTGGTAGCCACACACGGACCCCTCATGCCAATTTTTATTTACGAACTACATTTTTTTGCAATAATGACATATATTTCACAACATTTTCGTTTTATCAAAGTAAAACTTGAAGAAACTATCGTAAACATTGCATTTGAAAATCAGTTAACAAAAATTTACGAATTGATACGGATATACGACGACCTTCGGACTATGAGTACAGAACTGAATAAAGTTGTATCGATTCCTATTTTAATAACCGTCGCTTCCATATTCTGTCTGGGAATTGTAAACGTACACCTCATAGGGATTGCGGGCTCTTATCAACGTGATCTGCTTTTAACTTTTCTCATTGGTTATCTTCTTTTGAGAATGTACGAACTTTGGACAATTCTCCAACCATTTGTGATTACAACAAAAGAGGTAAAATCCTTAAGCCGATATATTAACTTTACCGTTGTTACTTAAAGGCTAAGGGTGCCTTTACACTTTGCCAAGAGAGAGAAATGTTTTATTCATCCATGCTGCCCAAATACATCGGGTTGCTACATTACATAGCACACTAATCAATCCGTGATCGGACATACATAAATTACATATTTTTACATGATATAATAAAATAGAAAGAAAAACATTTATTTTTCCTCCCACAGTTTTCTTTTACAATCAATTTCAGTCTACGCACTAAATACAAATATTTCAATTTATTCCTTTTTTCTTTCCCCTTCTTGTCCATTCCATTTCACAATTTTTAATTCATTTGATCGACAAATTCACTCTCCCAAATTCCTCCTTTCAGATCTTCCCCAGTGACCCGCTAAACAAATTCACTACTAGACAGCGATGTTAGATCAAACCAGAGAAATACTAGTCACAGCGGTAGATCAGTTTACAGTAAAACAGACAAATACTGACATTTTACCAAAACAAAACTAATACATAGATTTAAAGGAAAATATAATAAAAAGTTGGTTAAAAGACATACTTGATTGGATACATAAGTAAAAAATAAATAAAATAATAATAAGTAAATAATAATAAAATAATTCAAGCAAGTACAAGCGTGTGAATGAATTATTGGGATTGGCTAGGTAGTTTTTATTCAACCTAAACTCCTCACTCCCTCTCCCTCAAGCAACAAGGTACCCCTCGTCTTTAGTGCAAAAAATATCTGGTCACATTAGTTATAGCATTAATAATGGCTACTGGTTTCCATGCTTTACATTTCTCTTTGTGTTTTTAGTATCTAGATAAAATATCACAAATTTATTATTGACAGTGAAATACATAAAGTATTTTTTAATTTAATTTAATTTAAAAGAAAGGGAAAGAAAAAAGGAATAAATTGAAATATTTGAATTTAGTGTTTAGACTGGAATTGATTGTAAAAGGAAACTGTGGGGGAAAAAAAACTGTTTTCTTTCTTTTTTATTATACCATGTAAATATATGTAATTTATGTCCGATCACGGATTGAGTAATATGCAATGTAATGTAGCAACCCAATGTATTTGAGCAGCATGGATGAATAAAGCATTTCTCTCCTCCTTCTCTTCTCAGTATTACAGATGAAACTTTACTTGGTGAAAGATAAATAATAAATCAAATTTTAAAGCATCTAGATTGGACTAGTTTAAGCAAAGATATGGTGTTATTATTTGTACCCATATTTTAAAAGAATTTCTGAAGTATATTGCTAAGGTTCCTATGGAAACTCCTTCACTTTTATTAGTTATAAATAATCTCTAAAACTATACTTCTCCCAATACCTTACGAATACTCATTTGAAAAGTTAATTAAATTGTCTACAATGTATAAAATAAATAATAATAAAGAGAAAAATAAAATGTAAAATCTGTATCACTACAAGCCATGAAGGGTCAGGGGTTCAGTAATTTGTGAGCAAGTAATTTTTCTTGAACAATGGTTATACAAGGAGGTGATTTGTTCAAGATCAAGCTCAGCCACCAGATTTTTCTCAAATTAAGGGTACCCACTTTATAGAGGCTGGGTGGGCCCCTGGATGGCTTCTCAATCCACAGAATAAACTCAGGGCTACATTAACAAAACAAACTATTATCTTCAACAACAGACTCAAATCTCAACCCCAGGAGTTAATAGCAAAGTGTCTCATTCACTGAGCTACCCCACTCATGAAATAAAAATAAATGAAAAATCATTGGGTCAATTAAACTAACAAAGTTTACATACAGGAAATACTGGAATGGAAAGCCATGTAGTTGAACACACAAGATATTTTTTGCTTAAATAATGAAAGTTATCCCACTAAAATTATTACCATTGACAGTTTATGATCATAAGAACTAGTATTTGAAATCTTTAATTCAACATAAGTAGTAATAAACCTTTTTTTTTTTATACAGGTGAATTTATTCAATGCAGTACTTTTTCGATTTATGATTCTTGATAGAACAGGAGTTTTCACAAAAGATGTAAGAAACTGAATAAAAAAATTATAATGGTTTTAATAAAACAATTTTTAAGACTTTTTATTTTTTTCAACCACAGGAAAAATTGTACCTCCATTTAGTTATGAAGAAAGGTATTTGTTTCACAGCTTGGGAGTTTTTTAATTTGGATTACACTTTGATCCAGTCGGTAAGTATATTTATTGTATAAGTACATATAACATTTTTTATTACTTTATTTAAGCATTTACTTACTTACATCCAATTCAACAATTGTGAAGTTAATATCAGTAATTGGCAAATAAATTTTAATGCAACAAAAATTATATATAAAAATCTTAATGATATAATAGTTTCTTAAAAAAATTATAATAGTATAGAAAGAGTATATTACTATATGTACTTTAAATAATAAGAAAGGAAAATTGACACACCCTGGTAGCGTTCTTAGATTTCCAACAAGCATTTGATAAGGTCTGGCATCGAGGTCTCCTATATAAACTAAAGAAAGCAGGCACTCCATAATACCTATACCATATTCTGAGCTCATTCCTCAATGGTAGAACATTTTCATTCAGAATTAATAACAAAAATTCAACCCTTAGACAAATCAATGCCGGTACTCCACAAGGTTCAGTCCTTTCTCCCATTTTGTTCAACTTTTACCTTCACGACATCGTCCAGTCCACACACACCTCCATAGCTATGTTTGCTGACAATACAGCTGTGTTCTCTCAACATTATGACATAATAATAGCTAGAAACACTTTGCAAAGTCACCTTAATGATTTAGAACAATATTTCACTAAATGGATGATTAGCTTGAACATTGAAAAATGCAACTCAAAAGTTTTTACTCTTCGACGCCCATCAAATCCACCGGATCTAATCCTCAAAAGTAAAAATGTAAAATGGAATCCTGCCACCGAAACAGTAAGATACCTGGGAATTCACCTAGATTGCCGCCTTACCTGGAATCACCATATCAACATCAAGCTTATGCAAGGATAGCAATGCTATATCCTATCCTAAACAGAAATTCCAAACTAAAACCAGAAACAACTGTTCTTATATTTAAAACAATCCTCAGGCCACTGCTGA
>NW_027111348.1:122617-124531 GCF_000696795.3 Halyomorpha halys | reverse complement strand
ATATAATATAAGTTATATCAACCATGTAAGGCCCACCAGGGTGATCTGGTATAAAAATAAAATAAAATAAAAAGAAAAATCGGTTTAATTTTAAAAATTCAGCAAATTTTTTTTGGTAAATAAATAAAAAAATTGCAAACTAAGATGAAAAAACATAAAATTTTCTATTCATAGTTTTTCAAAATTTATTTATTAAATTTAAAAGTGTATGACATAAATATACAAGTAAATGCGATGTGGGTTACATTATAATGGCATGATACAGTCTTGTCGAGAACTGCCCATTAGTAGAATTCCAATAATATTTCTATAGTAGAAGGTCTTGAGGTCATCTTCTTTTCAGGCACCTAGGAAGATTATTAGCTATTGAAGAAAAAGGAAGGTCAGGAACAAGTGGGTTTCAGTGGTTAGGGAGTTCATCATGGAAGGATTGATATCTGGTTCGGGCCAAATCAGTAACATATGGAACATTAAGGTCTTTGTGGATGATTTTATTAGTGATAAAGTAAGGATCATTAAGGATTTCACAAGGGATTTTGTATTGTAAGGATTAGTACAAGAGGAATTTGATGGTTTAGCGAAGCTCCAATAATATCAATTCTCCAATTTTGACACCATTTTTCATGGTTGTGATAAGGGATTGGAGATTTTAGTGTACAATTGATGGGTAATTATTCACTGAGCACACATGTGTCATCGGCATTCTATACACAGTTAAATAACACCAAACCTAACTTTTTAGGATATAGAATACTATAAAACCTCAATTGTGTCAATCAAATGAAAATTATCTAATACAATGTATACTAAAGTAATGGAAGTTACTTATGAAATTCTATATTTGTAAATTTAAGGAAATAGGGGTATTGTAATAGAAAAATTGAAAACTTAACTAATGAGGTATACAACACAGTGCAGTATATACAAAAAATATATCAATAACTGGAAACTATAAGAAGAAAACTGTATCATAATGACCATCCACTAAAGCTTGAAAAGAATCACAAGTGAACACAAAGACCACACATAGCCCTTAAACTGTTAAGTATGATTTTTGGAGGTGGTTTTATAATAATTACAAACAAAATACTTTTCACAAAAATCAATTTAACAAAATTATCACTTTATTTTATCTATTTAAGGCATTTTTGATTTGTGATTTTGCAATTCTAACAGAAATAACCAAATAATGTTATTAAAGAAAATGCTAAATTGAATTGTTGTAATATTTAAATTAAGATTGTTAAAAAAACAAAACCAAGTTATTTTTAAGCCATCAAAATCTTTGTTGTATAAATTTTTATGGTATATGTCCAAGACTTATTTTCATAAGTGTATCAATACTTAATAATTAATTTTATCTGAAGTCTATATATTATTAATATTCCTTTTATTCTAGGTAGTTGGTGCTTCATCAACAATACTTGTTATTTTAATTCAGTATAGTTTGAGTAAAAGGGAGTTGTGGTGCGAAGAAACGTAGAAATTAAATATGGTTTATTAAAGGAAATAAACTTATTTATTTTCATAAAATGAGGTTCCTTAAAAAAATTCCCATTGTGTACAAAAATCACTGTTTGTAAAACTATAAATTAATCAATAAATCACAATTACAAATGTACTTATCAAGTATTGAAAAATGTGCGAAGCCAGAAATGTTATACATATAAAAAAACAATATAAAATACATTTTAAACTTATAAGTGGTTAAAAGATATAAATTAATTGAAGATAAACTTCTAAAGTGCAAGACTTCTCAAAATATGTATAATGATAAATATTATTTATTTGGTAATCTATAAACCACAACAAATATTCAAAGAAATTTAATTTAACTTGCAAGGTATTCCAAAACAAAATCCAACCTCGTAGCAATGACTGAAGCCTAAGCATCATCATCTTGGATCACCAAGA
>NW_027111348.1:101179-122516 GCF_000696795.3 Halyomorpha halys | reverse complement strand
TTACAATTTTTTCTTGTTATTTTCTTTGAATTATTAATTTTTTTTTATAATCTATAATTATAATAGTTCATAGTTATAACATTTTAAATAGTTAGCAGTCTCTTTCACACCAGACCATACCACCTTCCTTTATATTATCAACTGTTACAATAACCATATAAGGCCAACCAGGAAATGAAGAAATAAAAACAAAAAAAATTTAAGTGGGAAACCAAAAAGAACTGTGAGTTAGAAACTAATTTAATTTATTTTGGTATAAATTTATTTTTTTGTAGGTAAAGCTCCCTATGAAAAGATTTTAACCACAAAATATAACAATATTAAGCATAAAATTCTTCTTCCTGACTGAATCTGACTAGGTAGATTGCGGTAGCAATGATCCATCCTAAATTCTTTTAAAAAAAAGGCTCTTATGTACCAAAACTGAAATAAGTTAATTTAGTCAAAAGTAAGACATATTTTATTTCTTTAGTCTGGAAAAGGTTAGTTAGAACCTAATTAGAAAGAACTCTACAATTGCTTGTTGTTAAAACCCAAGTAAAAATCAGTGTGAGAACTGCACACAACTTAGGTACATCATAGACATCAACCAGCCGGAGGAACAGATCAAGAAGAGTTGAGAAATTCATAATACACATATAAAAACTTAACTCAATTTTAAATATCCATTCAAGTCCCCAATGTCACAACCAACCTTATCTTTAGATATGACTAAATCAAAACATTTATGTAATATTTGTATAATAAAGTGAGCGGTGCACCAACATTACCAAATCAACTTTTTTTTATACTAAATCAGAAAATAATTAGGTTGTTTTCATTATAAAAATCAATTATACAATGAAATATAATTATTTTATTATTTATTAATAAAACTATATACATTTCAAAATATAATAAATATATAAACATATAATACATTCAAATATCTACAGAATTTGCTAAATAATTCACAACCGTTCTCTTGGGTAAATAGAATATTTGTAAAATTGAACAAGATCATTTAATATTTATTAAGTTTAAATAAATAAAAATTTATGGTTTTCACAGTTATTGCTCCAAATTTAAACCATAATCTTGTTTTTATATTAGAAAAGCATGAAATGTTTAACTCCTATCTTAGGAATTTTACATATTTTTAGAACCTATTCATAGGCATGACTACAAAAAGACAGTAAGTCATGAATATGACTAGATGATAAGTCTTGAATATCTGCCGGCAATTTATGGTTTAATATTGCACAAATAAAATAAGATTTAAAATAAAGCTCATAACAATTCAGAAATTTAAATTTAACAAAGCCAAATTGTTTCTAATTTCTTCATCAGCCAAAGTAAGTACTTTGTTTTGCTGAGCTTCTTAGTAAATATAATTTATATCAATGATAAATTTCTCAGATGTAAAAAAGAAATTAATAATTGGCCACAGTCCTACAATTTCTTATTTATTTATTCTCTATACTATTTTTGGCATAACTTATACTTCATTTGTGAAGTCCTAGATTAGATATTTTTCAAATTTTATTGCTTTGATGAACGAAATTTACTTAGAATATCTGTGAACATAAACATTGATATATTTGCCTAATTTCTAAAAATATAATCAGACAGATAAAATTAATATAGAGATTAAAATTTAATTTAATCCCATTTAACTTATACAAATTCATTAAATAAAAATAGAAACTAAAGTTATCCATTTCCTTCATAAGATTTTTCCATTCTACTTTGATTTAAGCATTTTATTGATTTTACTATTACTGTAAGCAACAGATTTGCTTAAACCAGCTGTAATGATACCTTTAATACTTTGAAGACAACTAGACTTAAAAACTATCCGTCTCAAACATATTAACAACATATCACCAACATCAGGATTTTTAGATAGATCCCGAAGCACATCTTCTGTATCTTTCCGTTTTCCACCATGACTTCTCCAGTACTTCACAAGAGCTTGTTGAGGAGTTTTTGGCAACTGAAATAAATGGTACATCCTTGATTCTGAACTCATATCTTGAGCACACAGTTGATCAAAAGCCTCTCCATCAGGTACTGCCACATAGTCACCGAGATTAGTCAAAAGTGGTCGATATAAATGTCTAAAATGTATTGCTTGATTTTCCACGATATTATTAACTTTATTTTTATTTTCTCCAATTACCATACGAAAGTCGCCCATGTAGGACAATGCAGTTATTGTTTTATATAGTTGCAGTTCAGTAAAACACCCTGGAAGAATTAACAGAGCTGCATGGAGAGCATTATACAAGTTCTGTAAAAGAGAAGATTTTAATTCACCTGTGGCAACACCAACTTCAAGAACAGGTTTATGAAGTCTACCCGATAAATAAATGTAGTCCCAATCATAGAGATCATCAATTAAGTCAACACTTTTAACAACGCCATATTTCAACAATATACCTTCTTCACGAATTGGAATTAAAGTGTTAAAGTACACTTTTGCTGGCCATAATTCTTGAATTTTTGAAATGAAATTATGGCCAAAATACTTAACAGATGAATAGTGAGATGGATTCCACAATACATTCTGTCCATGAAACCCAATTGGATCATCAACAACAAAAATCATATCAATCATCGGATTAGAACCACAGGCATCACCTTGTTTGAAGACACCTGATCCATAGGCAAAGCAATACCTAAAATACTCATGAGGAAAAAGTGATATAATTCTCTTAAAAAGAGGAGGAACCGTCGGTACAAGAGCTTTAATTGTAGTAGCCATTTAATTTATAGTTCATTATTTGGGAAAAACAGCAATGTTTGCAAGAAAAATATGTATAAGAAAATAATTAACTGTTTACAACCCTCATAATTTTAATAATATCGAGAAATAAAATTACTGTGAGAAAAGGCAAATCACGAACGAACAATGAAAACCTGCTCATTTTTTTATATAAATAATCCATAGCACTACAAGCAATAACATAGAATATTTTACTAGTTAACGTCTTAAAGTACTACTGAATTAACCACTTCAGGGCGCTGTTTCATAATAAAGTACAAACTAATACTATTAGTCTTGTCGATTTAACTTAATACACCTACACTGACAATAGTAACTTGTACTTTTTAATTCCTGTAATATCACTAATAGTCCTCCCTATTATGAAAAAAATAAGTTCGCGCTTAATTGTTAAATAATGGCGATTCATTGTTGCCTTCTGTTCAACCGTTCGCTTTGAACAGCCCTGATGAAGCCCTGCAAAGTGGGGCGAAACGTCGGACATTAAAATAGTTTTAAACTATTTGTTCTTCTTTTTTTACGGTCAACTATATATACATATAGAAAAAAAAAAGTATTAGTGTAACTAACACATTGTTTCTAGACTAGTGTTTTGAACGAATACTATTAGCTTTCATTATGAAACAGGGCCCTGATTGTAAGTAATTTGTTCAATAACCAAAGCGGATGCTGGTTCGGTATGTATTAGGGTCTTACCTTTTTTTCTATCAAGTTAACAAGAATAGCTGATAATACTGGGGAAAAAACAAGTTCAGCAGAGGGAAATAGAAATATCTACTTATATTATCATTATTACTGCTTTAATTTGATTTAATCTGCCGATTTCACCTCGCTATGACCGACCAAAAGAAATAAATAAGCCCTACAACGGATCTTTTTCAGTGTAGGTCGGGTCATACTAAAGCGGAGGTTCTATAATGACGATGACAGTTATAGCTATCACAGCCACAGTGTAAACTGACATTTGCTGTCGTACTATCAGGATTTGCTTAATATTTGGGTTGGTCATACCGTGATGATCGCTAAGTTGAACTAAGAAAAAGTCAAGTATTGTTAAGTAACTTTTATTGAACAATGAACGGTTTTTCTAATGAAGGATTTTTCACTTTTGGAATTATCACCTTCGACTCATTGACGTATCTGGCACAGGCGATCTCAACGAAGACGGAAAATATGGGTGAATCACATTTGCGCAAAAGGAAACGAGTTCGGTGAATTTTCTCATTTTTGGCATGGTCTTCAAATTGATGATGACCTCCTGTAATTTAGCTGGTAATTTTATTTCAGCCGAAACCTTCTTCCACAATGTTTGTGGTACATACCGCATGTGATGCTTATTTTCCCGTTGGTTCCACAAATATTTCATTCCCTGAACAAGCAAAATTAACTTTCAACAGTATATTTGTCACTCTATGTTTTCGCATTTGTTTACCAATAAATCCTAGCAGAACGGGATCGGTTCGCACTTCGCACCTGTTCGGACGAAAACTGAATAACGATACGGGCGCTGTGGACGATTGATACTATTTTATCAAGGAATAGTTTAGATGTCGAGGCAGGTGCTCCGTCCAGGCATCTATTCAAAGGTGCGGTGCACTGATATCAGAAGGCATTTGACAAAACGTGTTCAATAAGGTTGGATTAGCTCGTCAGAAAGTGATTTGAAAAGAGGATCAGTCTTGTCTGATCTTGGTTTAAGGTCAATCAACCACTTACCGTCGGCAGTTCTGAGAGCATGCGTTTTAAAAAACCAAAGGATGTTATCTGCACTCTCTAGGGCATTCTCCTATGGCCTCAGCAAGTCTTGAAGGTATTTGTTTTAGATCCTTGCAGGACAGAAACCACTCTTTGTGGACTATGCCCAAACAGTGAGAGACGATAGCATCTACTAAAGATATATGCTTTAATTCCATAGAAAGGAGAGGCACCAGAGTGGTTTTCAATCTCTGTTATGGATGGAAGAGAGACCCAAAGGAGAAATAGTGAAATAAAAATACAGCTTTCATTCACAAAATAGTGGTAGAATTATTTGATACTCTATTGTATGTGTTTATACTCATTGGCTCCCATAGGTTTGAACCTATTTTGGATTACATAAATAGCTAAATTTTAGCTCCTGATATCTCTGAGTGTGAAATTGAGAATAACTACACATTAGAAAATAGTTTCAAGTGAATCAGGAAACAGTTGGAGTCTTTATTCATTCAAATAATACATTTATGAAGATAAAAATGGTTATAACATAAGAAAATTTACAAGACATTTACACAAATTATTACAAGGTGATTGTTCTTGAATTGTGGTTTAAGTTCTAGCTGCTAGGTCAGGCTATAATGACTCCCATACTTGTTAGCTGAAATCTCTCAGAAGCTCCAGCTTTATTGAAATTAGTCAGCCTGCTGCATAAGCATTACAATAATTGGTTTGAGCAATCTTTATTTTATTACAAAGATCTTTTAAACAACAGGTAAAGGATTCAAAACATTTAATTGATCAATGGTGAGTTACACTGTGGAGCGAAAGTTGGTAATCCCACATTTTCTCAGACATGCCTTATTATCTGCTGGTTAACATAGATTGTACATCACCTGTAGTAGACTGAGTATGAAGGTCAAGTTTTCAGTTTTGAATAAAATAAAAATCAACATACTCAGCCATCAGAGTTTCAAACCATGTAGCTTATTCTTTATCTGATAACTTACTAATTTTTGATGAAACCTTCAAGATTTATGAATTCAGCAGCCACATATTTTCCTTGTGGTTAACTCTATATCACCATTTTGGTAGAGAACCTATTACCATATAAGAATATGAAGGTAGAAACAGTGAAGAGAGATAGGAACAATTCATACACTTTGGAAAGACACATCCTTATCCCAACTATGTCTTTCATCAAAAACAAATAAAATCTATAAATGATACATTCCCTCTCAGAAGCGTTCCTAAGGAACTTTGTACTCTAATTGGTCAAATTTTGAGTTTTCATTCAACCGAAACATTATCATCAGGTATTTATCCAAAAGTTAAACACACTCAGTAAGTCCATAAGCCATAACAGAAATCAAGATAACCTGGTGGGTATTCAAAATGGATGCACTCAAATTTTAAAGTGATTTATTTATGACCTTACTTGCAGATGGAAAAATATTGACAAAATTACCTCCCTCCTTAATAAATTAAAATGTTGATAGTGAACAGCTGCAGAAAGCAAAGAAAAGATGAGGATATGTTTCTAATGGGATGTCAGTGATACTATATAACAAAAATAATGTAAGCAAGGCAAACATCACATATATTTTAAGGCATACTTATTATGTATTATAATAATATATTATAATTATAAAGTATTATGTATTATACTTTACTTATTATCACCGCCCATCACAGAACATTGAAGGTCAGTTATGAATAATTGTGTGTGTGAGTGTATGTGTACGTTTCATAACTTTATTGTTTGCATAGTCATGCCAATCGTCTATTACTGTTTGTTCTACATAGCTCTGATACAACCAGCACAAATGTAGAAAAAATTTTAATAGACAATTGACTACGAAAATAATAAAGTTGTGAAAAGTCTCCCAAATATAGTTGTATTATTGACTGATCCTCAAGACCCAAAAAATATATATCTACAACAGTCAAGAAAAAAGTTATCACTATATTTTTATATATATAGTCATTTATATATATAGTCATTTATAATATCTAGGCAAATCTGACTGAATTCTTACACGGTTATTGAGTAATAATAATACCAAAGCCGAGATAGATTATGTAAGATGATGCAAGAAAAATTGGATATTTAATTGGATAACAGGAACAAAGAATAGGAATACTTGGGCATTGCTAAATTGGAAGTCATTGAAAATAATAGCAATTACCAAGATTATAGAATATAACTAACAATATTATTAAAGATACACAGAATATATAGAAGTAATAAATCTATATTTGTAAAATTAAATACATATTAACAAAATACATTAAGTTCACAGATAAAACTTCTACACAATAAACAATAAATATACATTTGTATATACAATAAACTATTTAACTAGATCATAACAACCAGACAATAGGCCATTTTTTATTATATCGTTAAATAAAATAAAAATTGAATATGGTATAGCTTGGATGGAAAGTAAACTATTAGACGAATTTCTTCATAAATCTAATAAATGATCTATTAATCGATATATAAATAGTTCAAAATATTCTCTTTGAATAATAAAAACTGCATTACTGTTTAAGATATATATATATTAAATTTATAATTTATTTTTAGCTCTATGTAAAAGTAACTTGTGATTTAAATATTTTTGCTTTTAACTAAAGTAATTTAAAAAATAAATCACAGAACATACAACAGCTAACATCACATTACTGAAGAACTAATATAGTGTCATTAAACAATAATAATAATAATTGTTCATATCTAATCACTTCTAATGGCTAGAAAATTAATAAGAGAAAAACATATTTAATTCAAAGATAAATAATTAAATGTGAACATAATACACAATGATAATAAACATATGAGTGCACATTACTTCAAATTAATGTTTATTACTTGTACATTAAAGATTCTAATAACAATGAAACTCAATCTCGATGAGCAGTGCAAAAAATTAAATAGCCTCATTATCAAATAATTAAAGACTTCACAGAAGAATCAGAATCGTTTATTGAAATTATATTTATCATTAATTCTACACTAAAAAAAATAACAATACCCTTGAGGTATCCCCTTTCCTAACAATCTAGACTAGCATATCAGTTAATATTCTATATTTAGCCAGGCCGTTAATGACAAAAACTTTTTTTTTTTATTTATTTATTGTTTTATAGAAGAAGAATATTTATAATTTCACTGTCCGAAAACAGCACTTGATTATAATTATTTTTATTATAAATGTCTTTTACAATAATTGAATATTTCATGTATATAATTGATTAGTTCTAAATTATTTGAATGCTATGCTATTTTTAAAATAATTATTTAAAGAATGACCTATGATGACATAAAAAAAAGAAAGAATAATAGAATGTCGATTGTATGATTGTCAGTTATTTTAATTCACTTGGAGATTCACATTTCAGGAAATAATGACAAATACAGTTGAAATTTTACCTTTATTAAATTTAAAAAATAAAAAATATGTAATTGAATAAATGATTTCTATTTTTAAAAAAATTAAATTTATATAAATAATCCTTTAATTAAATAATTTTTCTTCTTAAAAGCTAGGGAAATTCTCCAATCCTAAAATTTTATATTTATTTGCTCCTTTTAAAAAAAAAAAACTAGCAAATTTGCATTTTATTTTTTTTTTTTATCGAAGTGTGACTAGTAAGATAGTAAAACTACTGATGAAACATGGAATAGTATCACATTCAACAGAAGGGGCTCAAAAACACTAAAAATGGTATATAAGGTTTAAATATTTGTTTTGAAAATAAATAATTCTATTTAATTTTAGTCTAGATACAAAACTCAATTCCTCATTAGTTATAAACAAATATTAACATTATAAACCTTATATATTCATCAATTATTGACCATTCCCTGATAATAAAGGGATAATAAAAGGGAATATCATCGCTGATCTAGAAGAATAATGATGCAACTATAAAATTTTGTGACAACTTTAAATGTTGGCAAACACTATGAAGTCAATTTTACAAAGTTTACAATTGGATCATTATTCTTCCAGAGCAGGGATATGTTATTAAATTTAAAATAAAACTATTAAAAATAATACTACTACTTAAAAAATTTTATATAAAAATTTTGTTTTCTTTAATTTTTGTAACAATATCAAAAGCAATAATGATTTAGATTTTCCCCCTATAGCAGATCTCAGGTCTCTGACTATATTTTTCATTTTATTAATGATTTTCACCAGCCAGCATATAGCCATCCAAGGCTCCATCAAAACTAAGTCTAAAATTTCAGTTTATGTACGCCTTCTTTCCCTTTTGATATTCAATAATGTGGATTATATACTTCTCATGTCCTAATCAATCCATATAATCGACGCCCTACAGAATTAAAAGATTTATTATTATAAGATTTTTATGAACCATGGTTAGGCAGTTAGGACTCCAATGGGAGTCTTGGCCGAAAAAGAAAAAAAAAAAACTTCTTCCTTAAATTTCTTGTTGATCAATATGAGTTTATTTATCAAAGACACAAGCCTCTATACTTGGAATTATTTGGTAACTCAAATTTCTTCCCAACCTTAGATAAAGCTCATTTAACTGAAGAATAATAAGACAATAAAAAAAATGAGTCAACATAAATGGGAGAAGTTTATTTCTTCAGGATGAAGAAATGAACTTATCTTTGAAATTTGGATAACTCAGTTAAATTATAAAAATCTATATTAATCAAAAGGTACATCTAAAAAAAAAAACTGTCTTTTCATGCATATCCATATCGAATCAAAGATTCTAAAACAGAGCTAAAGTGTTTCTCCATTGCTTAAATCTTTCAATATGTTTTTTCTTTGTAGAAAACAGAATACTTTGAAAATCATTTATCTTTCAAAGCACTAACCTAAATGCTGTATTAAAATAAATTCATATTTGAACTTGGAACTTCAAATTGACTTAATTTAAACTTCTGTTTTTATAATAAAAATTTTATTTAAAACCCAAATTGTTAAAAGGCTAACCTTGATTTTCAACTAAAAATTCTCGTAACTTAAAATGATTTATCATTATTAGTTTGAAATTTGAATCAAACAAATGTAATAAAGACTTCATGATTAAGTAAAAATATTTTTAGCAATGAATGACACTAACAACAAAATATGTTACAGAAAATAAAACTGTATTGAAGATCGATAAAATATAATTAGGTAAATCCATTTTATTTTATTTTTTTAATTTAATTGTAGGCAATTTAAATTTTAAAAAATAATTGCAGTATAGCTTTTAAGGCTTCAAACTATAATGAAGGAATGCAAATAATGATTATTTTTTGTTATTACATTTTTTTTTATTATTTTAAACTTATTTATTGATATTAAACTATTTCTATTATTATGAATAAAACTATTTAAATGTAAAATAATTATTAATAATTTATTTTATGAAAGAAAATCAAAATTCAATTTTTTAACACTAAACATGAATTGCTTTACTGTTAAAAAAAGTATAAAAATCAATGGCATTTTTTTTTTTAAATTTATTGTTTCCTAAACTTAGAAAAAAAATAAAATGTTTTCAACATAAATATTTGTTATATTTTTGTACATTTCTACAACGAGTTATCAGAAATGAACCTGAGGTCTTCTTTTATATCTGAAATTCCATCCTATAAAACAATAATTAATTGAATTTCTCTCCCCCCCCCCCTACCGACAGTCTATTATTAAACCTTGAAAATTTAACCATCCTTTAGAGCATAAATCATCATTCAAATAACATTGTTTGTAATAAAAATAGAAAATTATTATTATACTCATGATTTTAACATACTAAGGAAGTGAATTATAATTTTAAAATACTACTTTATTTATTAAATGTTTTCTATATTTATTATCATAAACGAAACTAACAAATTGTATAAAATTGTAGATAGTAATCTTTTTTAACAACAGTGAGTAATATTTTGCTGAGGAGGGGAACACAGTACTCCCAAAACATAAAAATAAAATAAAATGTGTTTTGAAAATGTATTTTTTTCTTCTAAGTTTTTTAATTTTAGGCAACAAAAAAAATTTTTTTTTTTAAGGTCTAGGTCATATAATGAAACAAATTAATTGTAATGTATAATATTCCAAACCGATAAACTTATATTAATTAGAATTATCTATTTTTAATTTTTTTTTCTATTACAAAATGGAATTATAAGCTTATTCACCATTCCTTTTATTGTACTTTTATATATTAGCATGAAAATTGATTAAGGAATTAAAGAATCCAGTTAGAACAATACTGACTTATCAAGGATTTAGAAAATATCATAATAGCATTAAGCATTAAGGTCTTAAAAAAATAAGTTAACTCCCATTAGTTATTAACTTTAAGGAAAAAAATAACCATAAAAATATTATTTTTAAGTTTTTTTTTTTTATTGTAAGAAATATTATTGTAAAATTATCACCATTTTTTTTTTTTAATTTTGAATTGCTAAATGGTAAGTAATATTATTGGCTGGACTAAATTAATTAACATCATTCATCAACGTTATCTTATCTCATAAATTAATTATAATTTGTTCAATTGGTAATAATGGATACCATGAAGATTATTATGTTTTAGGTAATGAAGATATAAAAACATATACAATTAAACACAAAAAGGAATAATCTAAATAAATACGTACTCAACATAACTAAAACTACAATAATAAAAGTTAATTATTTCATAAAATAATAAATTATAAACGTACATACAACTTAAAAATAAAATACCACTTTACGTACTAAATTTTAAATGTGGAATATAAAGATTAATAATAAAATATCACAGGCCAGAATACTGAGGACTGTTAGTAGCCGAACGGGGGTATGAGATTCGAGCCCTTCTTTCTGTCGGTGAATCATTTGGTTCTCTAAAACAAATAAATATATATACATATAGTAGATAGAATATATAGTCTATGTACATAGTCTAAATAAATCAGAATATGTATTAAAATATCATAAAGTGATTAATGCCAAGAAAAAATATTTGTAAAAACATACCCAAAGAGAGGTATCACCGATGTTAAAACAGATTTGTTAGGTATACTCGTTAGCTGAGGGTTGTTCGCTATAATGTGATTCAACAACCTCCTCAAATATTGCTGCAGCTTCAACCTTCTTTCTTCAACAAACTTAGAATCCTTGCCAGCAGAAAATATAAAATTAGAATGAAACAATTTAGAAGCAAGAGTTACATTACACATAATATAAAAAAAAAATTGCCCATGTTTCCTTTTTTTCTTACTAGATTTATGATATTCTAATTGATTTTATTAATTATTAGTTCCAAAAACTTATGTTCAAATAATTGAAAGAAAATTTTAATTTAATTTAAAACTCTGTCATCAGCAGTAGATTCATCAATCCTTTCAATTTTCATTGTTTCCTTGATATTTATAATATGTATAATTGCAACATGGGTAAGAAATTATATTGGTATAAATATAGCTTTGGTACTAACTAAACATTAGAAGAATTTTACATAAATGTTTTCATCAATAATAACGCCAAATTCAATTATCCAAATGAACTATAAACTTTTTATTTTAAATTGTGACAATTCAATGATTGAGGTATGTTCAAAAATATATTGGTATTATGTGAGGAGGTAATACAGTAATAATGCGAAAACAATTTTTAGGTTATCTCGTTGATCGTTGCCCTAAGGGCTGGAACGTTGGAAGTTTTAAAATAAAGAGTTGAGAGAAATTTGGATCTTGAAGCTGGTATTATTATCAATATAAACCACTCTCAAATAATCAATTTAGCATTTTTATTATAATTTTTTATTTCAGGATCTCAACAGACACCATCATATTTAACACTGAATGAAAGAGAAACTCTAAATGCTTTCCTCAACTTGTAACCTTGATTTCTTCAAGTTTGTACATATGATATATGGGGTATTTAACAAGGTTCAGAGTCTGTTTATAGGTCTGCTAAATGGAGAAAGACGTCACGTAACAGACAAGCTAAGTACCATGCCATTTTGTCTATTGTCGTGTTTGATTTGAATTGTTTTCATTTTGGACACTTTTAAACTCCAATAAACTAATGGATAAAAAAATAATGAAGTGATAAAAAAAAAAAAAAAAAATAGGAGAGGAAACAAGGAACAAATGAAGGAGAAAGATGTTGCTGGAGATCTTAGTATTTTGTAAATATTACAAGGTTACAAAACAAGTTGCTCAGAAAATTCTCTAAGAGCTCCTCATTATTTAACATGTAACATGGGTTGCTAAGAATCCTATACTTATAACATTTAGAATGATAAATCTTTTTACATTTAAAACATTGTGAATACCCTCATAATAAAATATACTATGATATATAACAACTGTTGATGTTAATGGCAGAAAATGAAATAATCCCAGTCAAAAAATTAGAACTAATTAGATAAAAGAGTCCAATTTCTAAACAAAGCTCTTAAGGTTGTTTCTAATAATTTAAAGGTTTATAACAAGGTGTTAATTACCCTATTGCCAATAGTCTTCTTCGGAGGAAATTTAAAGGCTGATATAATCGGATATTGTTTCTTAAAATCTTTATGTAAAGTTAAAAACTGCGAATATCTTCGATAAACATTCCATTCTTCTTCACCAACTCTAATATGAACCTGCAAAACATTATTTAAACTTCAGTGCTAATTTTATCTCATAATTGTTAATTCTAATTAATCTCAGGTTGAACTTTAATATTATTCAGTTTTTTTTTCTATAGAAAACAGTTGACTAAGAATTTAAAATATGAAGAGTCTAACAGCAAAACTAACATTTTCCACTTCAGCAAATTTTAATAAAATGTTAGTAATAATAAAAAGATCTGACCTATAAACATCACATTTCACATATTAGCTTTTTCATAAGAAATGTCAGTTTTCACAGGAAAGATAATTTGGTAAAACAACTTTATGAAATCAAAATATTTACCCTCATTTTTTATACACCTTTACCCAATTACGAGGGTAAGTCAATATTTATCCGCAATTTAGTTATATATTTTTTTAAGTCGGTAACACTGTCGTTTTGCGTTGATGATACATGCTTTGTTCATTTGTTGTTATGTCTATGCAAGTTTCAAGCTGCTAGGTTAGTTTCGTTATTGCTGTTATGATGTTAATCATGGCTGCTCTGCTTTCTATTTGCACCAAAGAGCAACATTCAGTGATCCGTTTTTTGTAGTTGGAAGGCGTATCAGGGGCTGAAATTCATCGAAGATTTTCGGTACTGGAACATTATGAGGAAAAGGGTACAACAATAAACAGTGTACATTACAGTGAGATGCATACTGCCAAGCTAAAGCCTGCAATTTGAAGAAAACGCCGAGGACTGCTGTCAAAAGGTGCTGTGTTGTTGCACAACATTGCCCGTCCGCATACTGCTGAAATGCTCCAGAAGCTCAATCTTGAAGTACTGGCTCAACTTCCATATAGTCCTGATCTTGTCCCTTCTGTCTATCACTTGTTTGATCCACTCAAAGAGGTATTAAGGGGCCGTCAATTTATCTTGGACGAAACAATGGAAGAAACGGTGCATTCCTGGCTCACAGCTCAACCGAAAACCTTCTTTTAAGAGAGCATCATGAAGCTTGTACAATGAACCGAGTGCATGAAAAGCAAGGGGACTATGTTTAAAAATGATGTACTTGTAAGTTTCCTATTTGATTACTATAAAACTATATTGCGGATATTAATTTACTTACCCTCGTGTAATTGACCAAAATACAGAAACCAAAAATTTTTTTGGATCCAAATTTGGTTTTGGCATGTCCTGATCTTCCATTGACATTTAATCACTGTTTTCATATACAATCCACTATTCATCAGACGTAATAAAAAGTTAATAAAAAAATGCATAAAACATGTTTTATATGTATGTACTTTTATTTTTGAAAACAATACAAAACTTATGGCTATGAAAAATAAGTTATATTGGTTTGTATTTATTTGGGTGCTACCATCTTTAAGGTATTTCTCGATGGTATAAATTTTGATCAAATATTCTGGGATTATCAATATTTGACATCTTAAAATATGCATATTAGGTTTCTAATGCTTTTTATTGGTCATATTTTGACACTATTTCTCAAGTCTTTTCACAACTCTCTTGTTTCCACATTTTGTGCACTTTTATTGACTTGTATATATTACAGAACCTTAGATAGTGCTGAAAAACAAAGAATGTGAGGAAAAAATTAAAATATTTGTAAACAAATGTGTCACTACCTATTCGAACCTGATAAATTATCTTACTTATACAGGCTATTGAGCCCCAAAGTGCTAATTATAGAGGTAAACATCAACTAAATCTAAGAAATAAAATCTCAATTACAAAGGTTTATAAATTCTCCATAAGAGAGGTATTTCAATGAAACAGTGTTGGGACCTTGTTGTAATTATCAGTAACAGCAGTTTCTCACATACCAAGGGCCCACTTAACCAAGTTACACAGCGACTCATACTCTAAACAGCTAAAAGATATGGTTCACAATAGATTTAGAGATAAGACAGTTAGGGTGTTACCATAACAACTTCGAAACTACAGCAGCACAGGTTCAATTCCAGCCAAAATGGGTTGATTTTTATTTTGTGGTAGCTCTACGAAATGAAAACTCAAACTTCTCACTTTGATTAGAACAGGATGGCAGCCATCCCTCAAATATTTCAAAAATGGCCAGAAAAGGGATGAAAAAAAGATATATTCAGACCTTATGAGCCACAAACTATTATACCATTTTGAAAAGTGGTCTTTTAAACAACAACAAACAAACATTTTGAAAAGTAAAAAAATCTAGATCAGAACATCTGAGAGGACAACACCTTCTATCCTTCTCAAATCACATTGCCTGTGGAAACCTATAGAACTCAGTGATGCAACACTGAAAAGATGAACCGTTATGAGATTTGTTTTAGATGTTCTCTGCCATCTTCATGTTCCTCCCTGTTATACTGATATTATAAACCCATTCTCCTTTTATTGACAGATGAAAACAGTAAAAGATAGATTGTAACTAAGCCAGCAATTAAAAACTACAAAATAATCCAAACATCAAAAAGAAAAGTTTGGTCTGAAAAAAAAAAGGCCAAAAACAAACCAATAATAATAAATTTAACAAATATTTGATTAAATGATTTTTTTTTTAATTAAAACTTATTTCTATTATATTTGTCTTAAAAATCCATACTTGATAAACATGGTGCTGTTTAGGAGACCCCGTTAAAAAAACAGATGGAACCCAAAGACTAATCAGTTGTGAACTGACATCTATCTCTGAAGGCCCAAGAGGTCCCCGCAAAGCCTCCAGCTCCAAGTACAGTTTCTTAATAGTTGTTTCTTTATTTATGATATTTCTCTGCAGCCTTTCATTCAATTCCATTAGTTCACTATGCATTTCGGCAACCTGTAACAGAAAAAAAACCTAATAAATATTCTAAAAATTAATTTTCATCTATAATTAGACAAATACTAATCAATTTTATGAATTTGAAAAATAATTATTAACTATTCTTAAAGATAATATAAGAGAAAAAGTAGAAGGACAAAACCTGAACAAGTTTCTGCTGATAAAGTTCATCACCTTCAAACTCATCACCGCCTTGTTTTAGCAATTGGACGGCATTAACATATTTTCTTAACTGATGTTTCAGCACTTCATTTTCTCTTTAAAAAAAAATACAATAAAGTCCTTTAATAAAGAAAGTGATATCTATAGTAGGCAAATAATAATCCAGAATTCCATGTAACTTTTATTATTTCTTATTAATATAAAATGCTTAGCAGCAATAAAAAACCAACATATTCTTTTACAAAGTTATAACAGAATAAATAATCAGATATGACTCATTTTTAAAACCTTATGTTTTCAAGATCCTTTGATGTAATAACCTTAAAATAAATATGGGGCAAATTAAAAGAATCACCATACAAATTTTGGTTAAAAGCAGTGAGCCTCGTAACTGTGCTCTTCCCTTCACAGGAGACCTAAGAAACCTTAGTTTGTTTTTTGAAAATTAGGATTTAAAATTTTTCATGATTGCAATACTTTTATGTTAATTCTGTATATTTCATCTATGGGGAAGTAATTAAAATGCATAAATGAGGATAAAATATAAACCTTCTTCCCAATAGGAAGATAAAATAAACAAAACAACATAATGTCTAAAATTAGTGAATTCAACAAAATAAATGAATTAATCAAGAGGAAACGGTGGTAACTAAATTTCAAAAGCAAAATTATTTCACCAATTTCAATTATTAAACAAAATATTCTACATTTCAGCTAACACACCATCTTTAGGAACAAAAATTTCAATTGCACATTCGATTACAAACTCATTAACTCAGGCTTCTGAAGTAGAGGAGGATTTAAAAATATTTTTTTTATAAAAACAAACTTTTCATAACCTCCTCTACGGTTAGAAGTTAGAATTTTTAGTCGAAGGGTTGGTACTAGAATGTGCATTTGAAATATTTGTTCCTGAAGACGCGTATTAGCCTAAACATAGAACATTTTGTTAATTAATTGAAATTGGTGAAATAATTTTGCATTTGATTTTTATCTGCACTATATATCTGTACCTCGGAGGGATACAACACTATGTCCATTTTTTTCCATATTGACTTTATTACAGAGTTAAAATCAGCTTTTCTCATATTTCTTAGAGGAATAGAGCACTATGTCCAAAACCAGTTAGAACCGGATATAGCATGTTTTAAAAC
Organism: Halyomorpha halys; assembly: GCF_000696795.3. Classification (NCBI taxonomy): domain Eukaryota; kingdom Metazoa; phylum Arthropoda; class Insecta; order Hemiptera; family Pentatomidae; genus Halyomorpha; species Halyomorpha halys. The sequence continues at coordinate 105,336 of NW_027111348.1, read as the reverse complement.
AACACCAAGTCCACTTTCATTTAGAGGGATAGAACACCATGTGGACTTGGTGTTTTCTCTCCTGTAAAGTTATGAAAATGGACATAGTGTTGTATCCCTCCGAGGTACAGATATAAATTTCATGAAGTGGTAACTAAATATAATTAAAATGGGCAAAGTTCAAGTTTTCAGAAATTATATCTTAACGGAGGAGGAGAAACAGTTCATTGTACCCTAAACAAAAATGAATATGCCCCAGGTCCCAGAAACAAAGCCACCACGGACACGAAAAAACAAATCCGCCCAAGGAATTATATTCATCGCAGTCCTCAAAAATACATCTACCCCAACCCCAAAAATAAACATGCGATGGGCCCCAAATGGTCTAGGTATGCATGCCTATGTTTTTAAGTTCAATATCAGAGGAAAAACGATAATTTGTTGGCATTAAGGACAATTGCAACCCTATAGGAGCACTCTATGAAACGTAAAGCTATTTTAACCAAAACCAAACCTGGACAGTGCTGATTGTGAAATGATCTCATAAAAATTAGAAAAATGCTTAATGAAAAATCCTCACCTGTTTAATTCATTTATTTTAAGTTCTAATAATTGAATTTTTTGCTGGTGTTGCTGAGCATTTTGGATTAATTGAGTACTCAGAGCTGAATTAGATTCCTTATATTTCTGAATCTGAATGAGTAGTTGATCGGTAGATTTTGACAAACTTTCTTCATTTGGTCCACCTGAAAAATAATATAAGTAAATATGAGACTTTATGATAATAGGAAATATACAAAGATGAACTTAAAACATGATCCAATTTAGAATTTTAAAAAGAGTAATAACAGTTATCTTCTGAAAACATGAACGGAATATAATTCTTAAAAAAGAATTTTACTAATGTAGAAGGCAGGGTTTGACAATTTTAAAGAATTGTATTTTAAGATTTAAATGATTCAGTTACTAGGGCTCTTTGTAGCTGAGAGAGTTAGAGCTTCAAATTTGATTGCCTCGTGACTGCAGCAGTGCTGGTTCGAATCCGGCCTTGAAGGTTAACTTTTATTTTGAAACTTGACCCCCACCATGGATAGAATAGGTTGGTTACCTCTAAGCAGCCCCTCACTCCCCCTCCCCACACACACACACACTTTATTTATTATACATATCTGTTTTCCTCTAGTTCTGTTAAATGAATGGTTGATATAATTCAAACAAAACTTTTCAAGCCATCACTTTGATTCTTTACCGACTTAAATTTTTCTAAAATTTAGGTTGTTTAAATTACTTGTAGTTTCAGAAATGGTCATTTGAAAATAAATATTGCTACTTATACTTAAGTAACTACTATATCCTCGAAACCTTTAAATATATCAGATATATGACATTTTTTTATTTTTTGGTAAACAGTTTAGACTATATTGTATTAACTGACTATTTCATTATAATTATATTGGAATTTTCAAAATAGCTAGAATACATATACCAATAGTCAAAAATTCATACTTACTTAATTCATTTAAAAAATCGATGTTATTTGAAGTATTCAATACCTGCTCATTTTCCTGCAAAATTATAGGCATTAATAGATATAACTACCAAAAAGATATTTATAATTATAAAATAACATAGTTGTTAAAATAACATTTATTTGTACAACAGGTATAGATAGTCCTTATGAATGTTGAAAAAATATTTAGAAAGATTTATTTATTTAAATGAAATCTTACTTCAGAAAAACTTGGTACAGATATAGAATCCTCAGAAGAATGTGTTTCTTCAGCTACGGTTACCGGGGTCAGCTCACCTATGTTTGAATTGTTTAGAGGCATTAACCCAGAGCTGAAATTGATACAAAAACCCATTAGAAATATTAAATACCGACTTCAAAAATAATATTAGAAAAATCTTTACATTATTATTAAATCTAACTAGAAAAGGAACAACATTGAGGGTTAGGATCTTGATCGGACAGAGGAACACAGGGTAAATGAATCTAGGATTTAGGGAGGCTTTTTAACGCTAAAGATTCTGCAGAGACACACACCAAGGAAGTATTTTGAATAGAAACAAGAAGCCACTTTAATTTGGAGTACTAATTGAGATGACAGCATCTAGGGATCCCAGAGATCAATCTAAGAAAACAATTCATTAATCTCTTTGGCCTCATCTCTTCCCTGCCTGATAATCTACCATAAATGAGGCAGCTGTAATTTAAATATAGGAAAATCATGGAGGTAACTAAAAGCTGATGTGTTTTCAGAGATATAAAATTACGGAATCTTAGGAACTGTTTAAGGATAGAAATGGACTTGAGGACCTTTTTTTTTATTGAGCAAGTGGTTTTTGTCAAAGATATTTTAATATTGTAGATAAATAAGAAAGCTATCATGACAAATTATTTTAATTCTTGCCTGGTATGAGGGTAATTATCAGTATTAGGATACTGAGAATTACTTTCCTCTTCTTGTTTTGTATCACTATCACTCTGAGACGAATCGCCATCGCAGTTGGCACAAGTAGCTTCCACTGCGCATTCTATTTCACCAAGAATGTCACCGTCATCCTTTAAAAATAAACATATAGCGTTTTATATAGTTTTAAAAAAAGACACAATATCTTTTGATGCTTATTTCTCAATTATTTGTTTCTTTTTCTCTGAAATTTCAGCCTATAATAAAATTTATATCCACTTACATTTCACACAACAAATAACACTATATTTCCACTAACATACCTTATATTACAATTGTTGTAAGTTATTAAAAATTTGTTATTAAGGGTTGAAATGTCAGAGAAAAATAAAGAAATTTGTAAAGAAATATAAAGGAATACTGTATTTTAATTTAAGTTACCCACTCCAAAATAAAAAATTTATATATGATATTTTAATATAATTAAAATTTATTTTTAGCACTTCATTTCATTCATATTTTAACACATTGATACCAAGATACTTTTCAGATTTTCAGTGTAAAAAGCCAATTTAATTTAATCATCTTATATTATGGCAGATATGGTAAGTAAACAAACTTAAACTTGTTGATGGTGTCCAAAATGATAACATAAAATCCAAATGATGAATTATCTCATATCAAAATAAAAGTGACTGGTTAAAAAATTTTACATATTCAGTTATAGAAAATCTAACAATGTGAAAGAACAGCTGCTGTATATCTAAAGATTTAGAGACGGGCAAAACTCCTCAAGAAATTTAAAATGAGCATCAACTAGACCAAATCATTGCATTTGACGAGAACAGCTCTTAGAGAAAACCCAGTAGTAGTAGCTATTTATGAACTTGCTAACAAACAGGAACAAGAATTTTAAAAATTGAAAATATTTAAAAAGTTAATTTTCAACAGGCCAATGGTTACCAACCAGTGTTCCTCGAGTTTCTTCCAGGGGTTCCGCAAAATAATTAAGGAATGGGTCATTCAACACCAACTCAACACAGTTTTGAACCTTACTATCTTAGAATTTCTTCAAATTTTAAATTGTGTAGGTATCCTATCCTGTGTAGGTATCCTATCCTTTCTTAGCTTTTACTGAAATGATGAATCACTCTATTAGTATCTAATGATAATGCAGAGGTTCCGCCATTTTCCTAATTCTGCTGAAAGGGTTCCGCTGCCAAAAAATGATTGGGAACCACTGAGCTAGACTGTTAAAAGTTTTTGTTTGCCCTTTTTACAAAAAAAGTATTATTTAACTAATATGCAAAATTTTGTGTCAGAAAAATAAAGCTGTACATAATACTCCATAAATTTATTAACTTTTTTTTTTTTTTTTTTATAAAGAGCTTATAAACTATAAAGAAAATAAGAAAAAAAAAGGAAAGTGATGAATATTTTTAAATTAAAAAATAGAGATAATTTAAAAAGTTCATAGATCTGTAAATCATGTTAAACATGGGGAGGGGGGAGTGTATTTAATTAAGGAGATAAAAAGATTTATTATGAAAATGACTCAAAATGTAAGGTTACTTTAGGAAGACCAATAAAGAAAAATGTTGGAAAAGTGAGCTAATAATTTAATAAATCAGTAATCGAGCATACTTGTTGAATCAACTCGGTTTGATTCTTGTTCCTGTTTATTAGCAAGTTAACAAACAGGAACGAGGATTTTAAAAATTGAAAATATTTATAATAAGTGTAATAGTAAGTGTAAATATTATA
>NW_027111348.1:85060-101129 GCF_000696795.3 Halyomorpha halys | reverse complement strand
ATATTATAATATTTATAGTAAGTGTAAATATTATAATAAGTGAGCTAATAATTTAATAAATTAGTAATCGAGCATACTTGTTGAATCAACTCGGTTGAAGATGGAAGGAATGTATTAATTATCTCTTCATTCTTCACAGTATTTTCGCAAATGTCTTCATCGCCAAATGAAATAATTTTCAAATTTGCTTTCTTTTGTTTTTTACTATCAGATTTTTTTTTACCTGTAATCAAAAAAAATTTATGAATATGATTAACAATGCTTCACTTCGCTTGATAAATCAATGATGGATACATACAAGATTCAGGTTGCGTTTCCTGAATAATTGGTTCAATCAGCAGTGATGCATTACCTAACTGTGAATCATTCGGGGCTTGATTGAGCTCTGGTCGATCAATACTAAGAGCAAATAGAATTGATGACAAGCCTAAAAGAAAAAAGAAATTTGATACATTTAGTATTTTTAATAAAACCAAACTTATTTAAAGCCTAATAAATAGATAAAATACTAGCTGTGTTACAGAACAATTATTTTAAATATGATAAATAAAGAATTTATTGCATTTATTTTTAATAATAAACCAGATACACAATACTTTTGGAGGAAGTGAGCCAAAAATGAAAAAAAAATAGTATAAATGTTAAAACCCAGTGACTGGTACATAAGGAACTAACCATGGAAGAAGTAGTTACAGAAGGAGGTTCATAAGTTGAAAGAAGTTTATGAGAGTGGTGATATAGAAGTTGCTTGTTGTGTCATTTATGCGTCACCATCATTTCTAAATGAGTCTACGAATATTAATTTTGTATTGATTCTATTGGTATGATGTAGTCTCAATGAATTTGTATTTTGTCAGCTGTTAATAATGAGTTGGGAAATGAAAATCTAATACTTCATAATTAAAAGTTTAGGGTATGTTAATTTCATAAGGAAATATGCTCTAAAAGATAATTAGTTGCCGGAAATAACTTGCATAAATCTGAGGCTTACTCCAAGAAAAAGAAATAGGAAAAAATTGAGCGGATAAAGCAAGAAAAAAGCAATGAAGGCTATTAGTGGGAAGGAAATTGGCTCAAAAAATCCAAGAAACATATTTTCTGTGTCCATTAAAATAATTAATTCCATATAAATGCAATGCCAAGCGAAATTCAGAGACACTGAAGTAGCTTCAAAGATATCATGGGTTTGTCCAACTGTCTTAGAAAATCAGCTAGTCAACTATTCTTTGTCTATGGAAGTTGATATTTGACCGTTTCACATAGTCTTAGTTAAGGTGATTTGAAGAGAATGGTGATAAATTTCAGCCCTTAGATAAGAAAATTTTTCATCCTTCTCAAGGAGAAAAAGTTCTAAATGAATGTCTTTGTCGAAACCAACAAAATATTTTTAAAAATCGGGGTCTACTTTACAATCCAAATAGGAGATCCAAGTTGACAGATTTTCATGCTTTTAACAAGTGGTAATTTTTGATAATTAAAAAAAAAACATTGTTGATTTATTTTATTAAAAAAAACTCATAACTAAGCAAATTTATTATTTTTTTTTTCAGCATTCAGATTAATTTTACCATACACCTTATAGAAAATATTAACCGAAAACAAATTGGGGATCCACTTATGGTTAGGGGTGCACTTCCTATATGTTTAATACTGCTCAAAAATATTACAAAAGGAACTTTCAATACAATAATACCATAATAATAATGTGAATAAATGATTTCATAGTTTTGTCTTCATTTTATAAATTGAATTGGGATGCATACAAGAAGAATAATTATCATCTAGTTATCTTACACAATGCATACAATGAAGTTATAGATAGGTAATCTGTTGTGGTCAAATGAATTAAGAGCAGCCATTCATTGAAAAATTAAATACACATATTGTCAAAAATTAAATTACAAGTCAAGAAAAACATGATTCAAACGTAATGTTTAAATTAGAATAGAGAACAAAACTTTATTCAAAGACTAGGTCCCTTGGGAATAACTAAAAAGTACAAATAAAAAGAAAAAATATCTGTACATTTACTAATATACAATAGAGAAGCCAAATAAAAGCAGTGATTTGCAGGCTTTGCTAAGTATTGATTGAATTAATTCACTAATAAATTTGTTAAGCAAAGCAAATCAAGCCTTCTTCAAGAATTTTCAACTGTATTGAACTTAATCAATTCAGTATTGTTTTAATGAAAGTATGAATCAATCATAGGGGTATGGGATAGACAATTTAGAACCAAAACAAAAGATTATAACCATAGTAACCAGCAACAAAAGGAAATAAGACAAATAATTAACTAAAAAGCACTACCTATCTCTCGTTCTTATGAATCCAAAGGAGAAATGAATATATAAATAATGATCAATGAAATATAAAAAAAAAAAAAAGAGTAGTTCATTTGTAACTAAACAACTTTTTCATTGATTGTTTAAAAAATATTTTATAATGTATCAGAATTAAGACTGACAGAATAACATAAAACAACCAACAGAAGTGCACTCGTTAGTAATCCAAGATGTTAGATATCTTTTGAAATATTTAAAAAGTATGTTCTTATTTAAACTGCAGTATTCTGCCATGCTCATGCAATTAGATCAATTTGAATAATGATGAAAAATATATATCTGTTTTTAATTCACTACATTATTATAATTTAACAAGATGACTGCCCACTACAATACAACTCATATTATGCGTTCTTAACTAGAATCCCTATTAGGAGTATCTGGTATTTTTTTACGTGTTATATTTGTGTAGCTATATATGATGAAGGTCATATGTACTGTGAAATATAGCAAGTTAACAACTAACTCTCAAAACTAGGAGATAACTCATGGTGGGCATCCTAGACAATAAATTCATACTATAGTTATCTTATAATGAGCAGTTAATATGCTAATAAAATAACAGTGAAAAATAGATATAATCAACCTTCCAATTTTTTCCAATTCACAACACTGAAACCAAAAAATAATGAAATATAAATGTGCCTTACCTGCAGCCATATTTGGTAAAATATTACTCGATTCTTGATTTAGGAGAAATGACCAATCTTCATAATACGTACTGAGGTTAGTACTGTTTATAAGTGCAGACATGTATCTTTCAAGAGAACGCTCATTAATTGCAGATCGAAGCCAGGCTCTTGCACGACCCCGATCTGTCCATATCTGCCTCAACAGTTCATATCTTTCACGCTCGTGGTTTGTTAGCAAGTCCTGGATACAATCCCATAGAGTATACTGCTCTGCATTGCCCAAAACCAAATCAGTAACTTGCCTATAAAATTAAAACATCTCTGTGACAATTAGAATAGTGATAAGATAAGACAAAGAAGTAAATTAAAAGGAATCACACACCTTATTGTTGAAGATTTCTTTTCTAGATTTCTATATTTCAACCCATGGCACAATACCTGTTCTAAAACAGTACACAGAGTTTTGACATGAAAGTCTAGTTCAGTCGCCAATAAACTTCTACCTCCAAATTTCGTTTGACAGCTTTTCACAGCTACAAGCAGTAGTGATTGTAATTTTTCTCGTTCTGAGGCCTTCAGATCGTTTTTATTGACTTCAGATTCCATTTGATTGAGGAATGGTGACTTTTCACTTCCAAAGAAAAGTAAAAATTTTCATATGATAAGGGATGACACATTATCATAATTAGTTATTCTTTTTAAACCTCGAAGGGCATGCTCTTGCATACCTTATCAGCACCATATTACACTAATGTATTAACGTTACTGCGTTGTGAAAGAAAAAAAATCAAAAAGACATAATTTGAATGACGTAACCTTCCTTCCATGATCCAAACAAACACACTGATAGGGACTTCCAAGTTTACTACACAGAGCGCAGCAAATTCCCCAGCGTTTCGTCACGACCAGGTGTAGCAATTTTATAACGAGTTGAGAACTTTATTGAGATGGCTTGAAAAGAAAGTTTCAACAAGAGGAAAGAAAGAATTCAATCAAAAGTAAGCTTAATAAAGTTATAAGTTCGTCCATGAGTTTAAAGGAAATATTTAGTCACGAGTATTTTATTGAAATTATAATGAAGTTAACTGATCATTCAATTCTGGTATAATTTAAATGACCCTCGTGCCAAGGTTCATTCAGTATAATGGATGGAATTTGAAACTGGAATAATGTATTTCATTTTTAAATATGTTATTGGATTTTACAGATGTTGTATCTAATTATATTTCGTTCATCAAGCTTTATTTAATTCAAGAGAAACTATCTTCAGGTTCAATACTATGTAATTGTTTAATTGGACTTTCAATTTAAAAAAAAAATCAGAAAAGAAAAGAATGAATAGAATGCAATACCAAAATTTTACGATTTTCTTGAAGACTTTATTTTTACTGTGATTAAAAATCAAATATTGTAATCTCATTGATCCGAACTTTGGTACTCCGAACACTCCAGTAATCCGAACTAGTCTAAAAAAAAAAAGTTACTTTTTTGAGAAAACTTAGCAGACAATAACATTTTTGTTTTCAAATAAATTTGTACATACGGCCATCCTCAAGGACAATCTTCAATATAAATTCTCACCTCACATCAAAATTTAAAAATTCTTTTGCAGGCTGTTCTGCCCAGGAGAACAGTTTTTCTGGCCGAAAAACAAATAACAAATAAACAAATTTCTGGCCGAAATGGCCGAAACGTTGGATTATTGATGAAATAAAAGTGTTGAGACTATATTGATTTATTTAATAGATAATTACCAGTCTCAAGAAACAGCAGGCAATAACATTTTTGTTTTCAAATAAATTTGTACACGTGTAATGGACATTTTTAACATCCCGATTTTAGGCAAGTTAATGTTATCGTGAAAATCAAAATTAGAATTTTTTTCCGCATTTTCGATATCGGGTAATATAATTCCTATAAAAGTGATTAAATAAAATATGTACAAAACAAAAATAATTATTTCAAATCATGAAGATGATAAGGGATGCGGTCAAAAGAGAACAAAAATAGTTAACAACTATTTATTTTACCAACGTTTCGTCCCACTTTGTAGAGCTTCATTAGGGTTGTTCAAATTTGGAACTATCAAGACTTTAAAAAAATTCTTATAAAACACTTTAGTCGTATCACTGTTTAAGCAAAGCAAAGATATCAGAAATGTATGATATCGTAAACTAGTCCATCGTGTAGCAACAATTCAGATAAATCAAAACCATTAGTGTTTCGGCATGTGTTAGCGGCATTAAATGAATTTATATCAAAGTCTCGGTAGCTCCAAACTTGAACACCCCTGCTGATCAAGCTCTACAAAGTGAGGCGAAACTTAGGCAAAATAAATAGTTGTAACTATTTTTGTTCTCTTTTGACCGCACCCCTGAACATCTTCATAATTTAAAAATAGTTATGTACTTCCATATTGTTGAGTTTTTTTTCAGTTATCCGAATCCCCCCCCCCTGCAGGAATTAGTTCGGATTACAGAGATCATACTGTATTTTCGTGAAAATATACGCGTATACTACAGTTATATTAGTACCAATAGTAATATCTGTAATTTAAAGCCGAAGTACATATCGCTGCATTTCCTTGACTAGTGGCACATCTTAAAGAATTCTTTTTTGCTTTATTTGGAATTGGACGTACTCTAAAGAAAGTGCCATTACTTGAAGAATATTACTTTCTTTTCAGAGGTCGTTCTATAAAGTTTACTAAAGCTATTAGAGTTGTTGCAAAAGATTCGTTAGCATATGACACAATCAATAGAATACATCAAACACACAAAATAAAAAACAAAACAGATAAGCAGTAATATATACATTAGGCAAAAAAAAGTCTGGAAACACTCACGTAAATTTGGCAAGTGTTCTCATGATTAAAGGTATGTTATTTTCCAGAAAAAATCACTCTTATTTTACACATATATCAACAAAAGTTTTAAAAAATTGTCTGAAGTAATAATAATGCGAAATAAGTCTGGAAACATAAATCAAAGTAAATATTTATACATCCATAACTATGTTTTAGAAATTTGTAGGCTCCCATTTATTTTAGATTACTTCTAACAATTGGGGTTTCATTGATCCAATTAATTTATTCCTCACTTCTGCTGGGATTCCCTCCCATTCTTCCAATAAAGCGGTCTTCAACTCTTTGTTTTTCGTCACTTTTCTCCTTACTCGACGGTTAATTTCATCCCATAAATGTTCTCTGGGATTAAGATCTGGGGACTGAGGAGGTGTACTAAGTAACTTGGGTACATTATATATAAGCAACTTCTTTGTTCTCATAGATTTAAGTCATTATCTTGCTAAAAAATGAATTAACGTTCAAGACCCAATTTTTTGGCACTCCCTTTTAAATTGTTCCTAAGTATATCAATATCTTCGTAACACGGAAATTAAAAAAAGAAATCTGAAAAACTCTTTTTTTTTTAGTCGTGTCACTATTTAAGCAAAGCAAAGATATCAGACATTTATGCAATCGTAACCCAGTCCATTGTTCAACACAGATAAATCAAAACCACCAGTGTTTCTAGCGGCTCTTCAAGTTATAAGATATTAATGAATTTAATTATTTTTGGTTGACTACATCGATATGTAGTAGGATCGTGCTATAAATTCTTTATCTAAACCCTCTCTATATAGTGTTTCAAGGTTTGATCGAATGAGAGAAAACCAATAATGCCAAATAAAATTTAGCATTATTGGTTTTCTCTGGCCAAATAAAATTTAGTATCACTTAAATTTTACACACTCAGGACTTGACAATAACCAGTTAACAGTTTATGATTAAAATTTTAAATTTGGTTTGAATTCTTCAAACATTTTTAAAGCATATTTACGTCCCAATATTAGTAGAATAATCCAAGAATAGCCCAATAATGTCAAAACAACTCAGTTTTTCGGAGGAGTGGTTCAAACATTAAACGGGCATGTTGTTGTAGCAATTTATTGGAGAAAACGGCAAAATTTATAATTTTACAATAATTTTGACCGGACTATAGTTGGAGGGAAAATTACGGCTGTTGCATAAGGTTTAAAAAAATATTTTTATATGGAGCTCCATATAATTAAAACTAACTACAACACTAAAAACATAATAAAAAATTATTTAAAAAAGAGTAAATTTACTAAAATAGGAGTCCTGAATGTGCTATTTACGTTCAATAATTAGAAAGAAGTTTATCTTCGTAGGGGTAGCAGTTGCCATGATATTCACCAATACAAATTCACAAGATGTTGGTTTCTAAGTATTCAGACAAATAATATCTCAGGAATCATTAGACGTAAAGATACATATTAGTACCCAAATTAAGGGAAAAGAAGGAAATTTACGATAAATGTATCCCTTTCCTCAAGGAGAAGTTCCGTGAGGGCTTCGGAGAACGAGACTTCAACGTGAGATGCCTCTGGTTCGGAGCCGGTGGAACGATTCCCAGCACAACTAGGAGCTTCATGGAGGAGCTCGGGGTCGATGTCCAGGACGTGGCTAGGGTGACAGAGAATATAATACTTGACTCCCTGGGAATCATACACCACCACATGCATGGGAATTAATGAGTATGGGAGTTTATCCAGAAGTGGGATGGCATGCATGTATCGCATATCTTATTTGTTGTTTTAATTAGTTATTATTTTAAATATTTGTTATATAGGGGAATTTGTTGATCAAATGAAATAGGGGTTGTGAAATAGAAGGGAAAAAAAAAAGGAATAAATCGAAAAACTTGTAGTTAGTTTGTAGACTGGTATTAATTGTAAAAGAAAACTGTGGAAGAAAAAAAAAGAGGTTATCTATCTATTATATTATATCATGTAAAAATATGTAACTTATATTTGTTCAGTCATGGATTGATCAGTATGCTGTGTAATGTAGCAATACATCGGTATTTGGACAGCATGAATGTATAAAGTATTTCTTTCTCTCTCCCTAGTTAAATGTACTAGAAATTTGTTTATTCTCGTAGGAGTTGCAATCGCCATAATAATCACTCATATAAATTCACAAAGTATTTATTGATTTTGATTTTTGAGACATTACTTTTGGTTTATAAAAAAACTCTATCTCAGGAAACATCAGACGTAGAGATGTCTATTAGCACTCAAATTAAAGATGCAAAAAACGTAAATTCTGCCATATCTTCTTCAGCTCGGACGAATCCCTGTTAAGTGGGCCGAAACGTTGCGTTAACTATAGTTTTCTTAATACCTTTATTGACCGCCACCCGGATTATCTTCCTAAAATCTACTTCATACTGTCTTCTTCCAATATGAACAAATATTAATTTTGGTAACTTCAACAGTACTCTTTTACTTTATATCAAATTATTAGTAATTATTGTTAGAATGTATAAAACTTATATTTTATTATTTCTAAAATACTGTAAATTCCAGATGGAAATGCTTTATACTTTGATCATTTTTTTTTCTTAAAAAAATAAATTTTTTTCTCCTTTTTTATTCTTTCCTATATACATATATTAGTTTTCCTTCTTTTCGTACAAAGCCAAATCAAAATTCATTGTATAAATCATTTGATTCTGTAAAACTAATTTTTTTGATAGTAGAAATTTTTATAATACAAATTTTGTTGGTGACCACGTTTTTTTTATCACGTATTAAATAAATTCATACAAAAAGTATTTTTTTAAATTTGTATTTATAGTTTTTTCACTAATAAATGGACATGTGAATTTATATGAGTGAATATTATGAAAACTACTACTATGAAGTTAATAAAATAAACTATTTTATACAGCATATTAAATTAGAAGAAAAATGCTTTACTTGGTCATGCTGCCCAAATATATTGGGTTGCTGTAACACACAGCATACCCATTAATACATAATTGGACATATATAAACCATAATAAATTAACATTTTTCATTTTTCAAACAATAATTATCAATAAACTAAATATGATACTCTTTAAATACATTTATTTTTCTTTACAATAAAAAAGTGTTTTTTTCCTATACACATATATTTGTTTTCCTCCTTCTCGCTTTAAGCCAAATAACAATTTAGCAATACATCCAATACATTATTCCCCCTGTTTCACTCTTTCATTCCTCTTCTCTCCAGTGATCCGCCACAACTATTTAATCAATTAAGCAAATTAACATATCATCAATAGATAGCAAAAAACATATCTGTGGAACAGTTTACTAAAAAAACAATTACGTGAATTTAAAAACATATAAATAAATAAATTAGAATACAAATAAATATGTTGAAAAAATTCAGATGAATACCATCAAAATTAATTCGTATGCAAGTGATGATACAAGATATTAAATCAAGAAGGAATTATATTCTATACCTACTTATGTATTTATCTAATTATTGAAGTTTTTAGTTTCTGTTCAAGTGTTTGCGTTAAAATTTATAATCGAAATATGGTATTTTGATATTTGTTTTTTAAATATTTATTTATTGCTATTTACAACTGTACTGGAGCCCAAAAGCTCAACTTTATATGTCCAGATTGGCCTTATTACAGTCTTGTAGATCAGTCTTTTGTAATGTGTTGGAAGTTTAGACCGTTTGTCTAGTAAGTGCTGTAATAGTCGAAATCGAGGAAGCAGTTTCCTGTCTTTTCAGTCTGGTGTGAGGATTCCAGGTTAATCGTTTGTTCAAATGTAGTCCAAGGTAGCGGATCTGTTCGACAGGGGTAAGAGTAACATCATTAAATGAAACTTTACGACGAAGGGTAAAGGTGATTTGATGGGATTTGTTGGAATTTATCTCAATCCTCCAATTACGACACCAATCTTCGAGGGCTGTGATATGGGATTGGAGATTTAATTGATATGGGATACAATTAATGGGTTATTATTATCAGCGAGCACACATGTGTCATCGGCAGACGTGGTGAGGATAGTGTTAGGATTGGTTGGAATGTCAGCTGTATAGACGGTGTAGAGGATGGGACCAAGGATACTACCTTGAGGAACACCAGCGGACAGAGAATAGAGGGATGAATAGGAACCATTCTGGTTTACTTGGAAAAATCTATCAATGAGAAAGGAACGAATGATGAGAAAGTGTGTAGGAGGTAGGAATTTACGGAGTTTGTAAAGCAGTCCCGGGTAGCCAGACTCGATCAAAAGCCTGTTCTTCATCGAAAAAGACTCCCGTGCAGTACATTCCGCGCTCCAAAGAAGACGAGACTACGTCCACTGCACGATGACATTGCTGGATAGATAAGTCGGATTTTCGGGAGAGAATGGAATAGGTATTGGAGGTGGAAACACGGGATATGATGTTGAAAAGAACTCAAAAATGAATTTTTATAACTTTTGGAACAGCAACTATTTTTTATTTATGGTCATCAACATAAACTCCTCACTGTATATAGTTTTTATTAAAGTAATAAAAAATTAGTGTGAAATAACATTTTTGTTAATCTTCTCATGGGCTCTTGGACTTACTGCATGAAGTAAGCCAATCTACTGTATGCAGATTAGCCGATGATTCATGAATATCAGGCATAATATTATTGAAGCAGCAATGACTCACGTCTGGATTTATCCAGTTTCGAGAACCCTCTCCGCGAGTTGTAGTAAAAATGAAATCTCTTCTATATTTATTTTTTATTTTATAGTTTTCTAGCTTTAGAAAATGTCCACAATTTATTCTAGTGTATAAGTTAGTAAAATACAGTGTAGTCTCGTTATTTCGAACTAATTGAAGCAGGGGAGTATTCGGATTGCTAAAAAGTTCGGATTAAAGAAAGCATTAAGAAAAATGGTGTAAAAAATTCAATAGTATTTACTTACATAACTATTTTTATTTATTTACATCAAACCTCAAACTATTACATATAACTCAAACCTATGCAAGGTTGGCAATACTATATCCTACCCTAAACAGAAATTCCATGCTAAAACCAGAAACAACTGTTCTGGCTGTGAAGTCTGGGAGCGGCATCCTTTACGAAAAGGAAAAAACTACAATCTTTTCAAAATAAAGTCCTAAGAATCGCAGTTAATGCTCCTTGGTTCATAAGAAATAGCCAATTGCATCGCGAATTACAGATGGAGTCAATAGAGGATTATATCAAAAATCGTTCATGAAGTTCCACTCCCACTAACCGACAGTTGGAGGAGCAGTGACCTACAACCTGGGAAACCCAACCTAAATCCTAAGACTGAAGCCCAGACTGCTGCAGGACATTTTGTTATAAATTTTAATAGATATAAAATTAATTCATAGTCACACTACCTCTATTGTATTTATTCATTTTTTTTTCTCTTTTCTTCTCTCTTCCCTTTTTCAATTTAACTTGTTTCTTTTTACTATTAGAGGGCAATTGTTTGTTTTATTTAAGTGTACCAATATCATTATTTTTTGTTATTAATGTTACTTTCCCCTTTTATTAAGAAGCATTATTCTTATCTATTTCTTTTTCTTTTCTTTTAATAACAACACTGTGTATAGTTAGGGGTACCTTTTGTACAAGACAATCCCCCCCCCCCATAATCAACTGTTAAAAATATATATATAATATAACGGTTATATCAACCATGTAAGGCCCACCAGGCCTATCTGGTATAAAATAAAAAACTATTTTTATTTTTTTTTTTGGAGGGGGGGAGGGAGAATTTTACAGTTTGAAATTTTAAAAATCAATCGTTTTTAAGTTGGTTTTTTTTTTTTTCGTCAGGTGCTATGAGTCTTATAACATAGTTAGTCACTAGCCGTATTTTGTGCGACTACACTTTGTTTTCTTTTACATCCTTTAGTGCTAAATGATGAGTTAATTTGCTAAAATTATGAATTTTTTCCCCTACTTCCTTTTATATAATCATATATTTTTAGTTAGAAAAACTGTTGGATTATAAAAAACTATATCTCAGGAACCATTAAACGTACAGATATCTATTAGCACTTAAATTAAAGATAGTTTAATGTACTATGAAGCAATTTATAGCAATTTACTTGGTAAGAGTAGTAGTTTTCATGATATTCACCATTATAAATCCGTTAAATATTGATTTCTAGTTGAAAGGAATATGGTCCGGGTGCGGTCAAAAAAACTCAAATAGTAGAATTATAATATTTTAATGAGCCAACGTTTCGCCCCACGTTGCAGGGCTTCTTCAGGGCTATTTTGACGGGAGTCAAAACAAAAAATTTCTAGTTGTTTGGACAAAACTTTAATTTGATGATAAACTATATCTCAGGAACTATTAGATGTAAGGATGTCTATTAACGCTCAAATTAATTGTTTACCATCAATTATTTTTTAAACCTATTTATTCGAGTGCTCTAAACTCTTCTACTGCAGTAATTGTTTTGTTTCTGCTTTGAGAGAGAAGGAGGAAAACAAATATAGGCATATAGAAAAAACTTTTTTTTGTTAAGATAAAAAAATTGTATTTGAGGAGTATTGTATTTAGTTTATTGATAATTATTGTTTGAAAAATGAAAAATGCTAATTTATTATTGTGTATATAAGTCCAATTATGGATTAATGGTCACGCTGCGTATTACAGCAACTCAATTTATTTGGGCAGCATGGTCAAATAAATCATTTTTCTCCTAGTTTAATATGCTGTATAAAGTAGCTTATTTAATTAACTTGATAGTAGTAGTTTTCATAATATTCATTAATATAAATTCACATGTCCGTATATAAGTGAAAAAAGTATAAATACAAATTTTAAAAAATAATCTTAGTATTGATTTATTTAAAATGTGATTTAAAAAACCCATCAAAATTTGTTTTATACATATTTCTTATATTAATTAAATTAATTTTATAGAATCAAATGATTTATACAATAGATATTATGTATTCCTAATTCTAGTAAAACATATTATGAACATAGGAGTTACATTATCCGATATCTAAACTGTGTTAAAATTTCCACTTTTGATTTTCGCAGTGATTACAATAACTTTCCTATAGATCGGCAAGATAAAATATTAATGTATGTTGAGTTTTCTTGAAAGAAGTAAATTTGTTTTTTCCAACGTCAGTTTGGATTACGAAGATTGCACTGTCATTACATATTTCTGCAATACGGAATTATATTTAATGGACTCATAATTCCAGAGTTATAATTTTGTTAATAATTTTTTTTTTTTTTATTTTGTAAATATTACTGTATGTACGTACATTGACTCGATTTGTTTTTATTTAAGCTATTTGCTATCTGATTAGTCCGCTACTGGGACAAAAGCAAAGAAAATAATAATTAATTATAATTTAAATTTCCCTCGTTATATTATATTGCTCTTTCTTACTAAACAAAACTACACAATTCTGATAAAGGACACACGTCATGTTACTGTTCATTGTTTTCGTGGAATGTTCTTCATTCTTTACCTCCTTAGTGCTGTTATGCGTGGAGTAGCCTCAGTCCATTTCTTGTATAGATCTCTAGCCTCAGTCCATTTTTTGAATTTGATCCATTGAGCTGCCAAGTTCTCTTCCGAGCCCGTCTATGTATTCATTATAGGTCTTGGTCTACCGACTGGGCGCAGCCATCAACCACCGGGCTTTTCGGCCATATCTTATCCTACAGACTTTTTACTTTAATAACAGACCTTACTCCCATCGTGGCACATATGCTGTAATTCCTTACACAGTTCTGTCTGGTTTTACCCGCTACTTTTCTGAGTTACCTCATTTAAGTAACGGTAATTTGGCTCGTATGTTTCTTCAGAACCGTCCAACTTTCTGACCCATAGAAAAGAAAAGGCAAGAATACACAATTAAACAAGCGTAGCTTCGTCTCTTTGCCTGCCATTCAGTGCTAAAGATATTTGGAAGAATACGCCATTAGCCTTTCTTACTCTATTCATTATCTTCTGGTCTATCCGCCCATCTCTACTTATGATAGTTCCCAGGTAATTAAAATTATCCACCATTTCAAGGACCTGTCCAAGACATTTAATTGTAATCTGTTCGTCTGTCCTTCCAATATTCATAACCTTGCTCTTACCAGGATTTATATTTAACCCTTTTCTTTTCAACTCTTCAGACCATTCATTCATAGTTACTTGTAGATGTCCCGGCCTATCTGCGATCACCACAATTTCATCTGCATAAATGAAACTTTAGACCAGCACTGGTAGCAGGTTCCAATATCCAACAGTTGCCCATGGAATTATCCTATTGCATAACATTGGTCCATCACAACGTTAAAAAGAAGAGGGCTGTTACTCTACTTCACTCCCTTATAGAACCTATCGTGGTGGGGTCACCACAGAAATAAAAGTCGACCCTCCAGGCCAGATTCAAACCGGCGCCGTTGCAGTAGCTTGTAAAGACCTACGCCTCAACTCCTTCCACTACAAACGGCCACATTCACTTACCACATATGGAATATACAACTATTCTTTTTACCGCCTCAAATATTTCAAAACATTTACTTTTTCCTTTGTATGACATATTTCTGTTTTGATTTAAGAAATATGAATACCTAAGAGGCAATTCATTCTACCACTTCTGGGCAATGAGTCATACTAATGTTGTGATTCACATTTATTTTATAAGTGCATGTTAAATAAAACGAAATAAGGAACTTGCAAAGAATTAAGATATACATAAATGACAAAATGATAAAATAGTCTTTTGTTTTGGAGGAAATCGTGATATCTTCAAATTTCGCAAGTTCCTGAAGCTCTAGGACCGTAGGTATCTCACGTTGAAAAGTCTTGCGGGAATTTCCCTTAAAGGAAGTGACTGTATTTATCATATATTTCCATATTTTCCTTTTCCATCCATGATTGAGGTCATTACTTTCATATTTTACGCAAGAAACCAGAAGGATTTCTGACCCTCCTGTCTTCTTTTATCAGCTTATTTTTTATATTTTATAGTATACTAGCAGACCCGGCAATGCTCCGCTATTGCTATATTTGAGGATGTATATATGTATATTAATTGAACACTATGGAAACTATGATAATTATTTATTTATTAATGAAGTGATAAGAGGATAACTATAGTAACAGCTGTATAATCGTTAATACTGGTCCGATTTAAGTGATTTTTTCTTAATATTTTAGGCAGAATAAATACGAAAATAAATTTTTTTTTACGAAAATTTTAGTAAAATGACACCTTTTCCAAGATCACTTTTGATACCCACATTTTATGCCATTTCAATTTAATTTTCTGCTTTCTGAGGACAATGAAGTCATCGACGAGCACTCCACGAAGTTGAATCCCTTCAGAAATCGCGACTTTTGCTGCGCGATCAGCCAGTTCGTTACCGTCT
The DNA here is from genome assembly GCF_000696795.3 of Halyomorpha halys. Lineage (NCBI taxonomy): Eukaryota > Metazoa > Arthropoda > Insecta > Hemiptera > Pentatomidae > Halyomorpha > Halyomorpha halys. The sequence goes on along the minus strand of NW_027111348.1, from coordinate 85,918 downwards.
ATTCCACAGTGCCTTGGGACCTAAGCGAACAAATACCGTTTCTGTTGGCAGACTTTAATGAATAATTGATCTTTGGATTTATGGGGTTTGTTGTGATTTTTTTTTTAACTTAGTAAGACTGACGATAAATCTGTACAGATGACCTTTATTATTTTGTATGAAAAACATTAAAGTACTTGTAGATTGCAACCATTTCAGCTGTATAGCTACTACATATCTGGGATAAAGAGAATAGATACTGGACATCATTGCACACAATCGAGGCCCCAACATCTAAGGAGTTCTTGGAGCCGTCAGTATAAATGAAGTCGGCGTTACCAAATTTGTCTTATCTCCACTCCCAAGCCCGTCACTTGTGGTGTCCCTCAGGGTTCGGTCCTTCGCGCCAGTTCTATTTAAGATATACACTGCCCACATAGTCGGGACTAAATTTGACAATACTCAAATATCTGCTTATGCTGATGATATAGCCATATACTCGGCAAGCATGAATGCAGACAAGGCCATGGACCAGGCCGCCGCAGCGGCCCTACTCATCGCTAACAAACTACGAGACATAAACATTCATATCGATCCACAAAAAACAGACGCCATCACCTTCTCATACAAGAAAACTCTCAACAGAACACCTAACTCAACGAACAGACAATACAAACCAAGAAACATCTCACTTACCTAGGCATTAAACTAGAAACAGATCTATCTTTCACTGCACACATACAGAACAGAATACAAATCGTCAAATGAACATCATACCAACTCAAACACCTCATCTACAAAGTAATACTACGACCATCACTCCTACACGGCGCACCACTACTACACTATCTTTACCCAACAGCCCTGAAATCACTACAA
>NW_027111348.1:84548-84855 GCF_000696795.3 Halyomorpha halys | reverse complement strand
CCTTCAATCCAGTATTCCAGTCTATCACCCCATCCCCCCTTCCTGCGAGGTGGCAGGGCAGGAAAGGTTCCAAAAACCCTATTAACATCACCTCACAGCTCCATCTTCTGATGCACCCCAACCTCCTCCCAGACACTTCTTTTCGATTTCTGACTGTTTCTCTTATTATTACACCATTATCTATCGTCTATATTATTTTTTCTTTTATTTTTACTTTTTATTTTTATTTTTATCTTATATGCGATACAACACGAGGAGGCCCCTCACCTCCGGACTTAAAATAGCTGCTGAATGGATAGCTCATATG
>NW_027111348.1:79023-83958 GCF_000696795.3 Halyomorpha halys | reverse complement strand
TAGTAAAAGGTAAGACACAACACGAATTACTTTTCTTTTTTCACAGTAATGCACTTACTAATTCACTTTTTATTTCTGTTTTAGAGGGTTCGGGAAAAAATTGTCTTACAAAGCCTAAGAAATTCGCATTTATACCGTCTATACAGCCTATTGTATTATACATCCTTGTATATTATATATCAGCTTTATATATTATACAGCCTAAGAAATTCATATTTATATATTATAAGTTTCGTATCTGTAGGTTCAATATCAGATTATATTTCGTCTAGACTGAATTTGTATTAACTAATAGTTTTGGAGAACATTCAGTAAGGAACTATTTTTTTCAAAATCAGTTCCTATAGGCAGAAATAATTATACGTTGGACAGTTACTGAATACATTACTGCAGTCTGACCACTGGGGCAAGGTCAAGGTAACTCAATTTCATTGAGAAATCCCTTCCGCTCTCTAAACTTCAAAGATACTTTTTCATTTTTTTTTATTGTTCCAACTTATTTATTAGTCTGGAAATACTTTTTAAAACTTACATTATTTAAATAATTAAAATTCTATAAATGTTATTAGAATGTTACCAATGGGTAGTTTCTCTACAAGCCTGTATCATACCATAATAATCTAATTATGAGAGATAGTTGACCGTGGATGATGAATGAGGAGAAGATGGTTGGAGGTGCGGTCAATGAAAAACACAAATAAGTACGATTAACTTATTTTAATGTGTATTTTAATTAATTTGTATTTAGTGTAACGTATTTTACTTCATTTTATTAATTCTATTTTGTAAAATTATTCTGTTTATACTTTCTTTTTATTTTTTTAAAATTTTTCTATACTTATTGTTCTGTTTTTAGCCCTGAAGAAGGCTAGAAACTCTAGCCGAAACGTAGGCACATTAAAATAAGTTAATCGTACTTATTTGTGTTTTTCATTGACCGCACCCCCAACCATCTTCTCCTCATTCATAATAATCTAATATTAAATTTACTAGATGAATTTTTATGTAAATACAGTTGTAAATATCAATAAAGAAATAATTAAAATGGAAATGTGTTGGTTTTTATTTTAATTTAAAATATTTTATAGACTGGTTATATATTATACCTTCCATGGAATTAAACCAAAATTTAAAATAAATTAAAAAGGGCATTTCTCTTTTCTTTTTTTATGATAGTTAATAAAACGAAAGAAATGTTCTATTTAGCATTTATATACTAATGAAACATTAGTGGAAGGTTCAGTATCAACATCGAGTGATAACTCAATTTAACTACATAGAGATAAGACTATCAACAAATGGTGCAATCGCAATGTTTAAACACAAATAAGAACGTAATTTGTAATATTTCTATTAAATATTCATTATTATTCATAATTAACCTCACTTACGTCAGGTTTATAGTCACCAATTATAATACAGAATATGATTTGAATTATTTTCATTACAACTCAAAAAAGTGATTAAAAGAATTTTAAATTCAGTATTTACTGTTTTTTTATTTGTTTAAAGCAATATAATTTTTTTTTAAAAACAAAATATTGTAGTTCTTTCACAACTCACCGACATATTTTCTAAAAATATTTTTATCGCAACTGTTTCATTTACTATATCCTAATATTTGCTATAATCCATGACATTTCCTCAATTTTTTCTTGATGATGAATTAATATAAAACCAGGTAACACAACTGTTTTCCAAAGTATAACGACGAAAAGGTATTTGAATTTTTGACAAAATGAATAATTAAATAATTTCCCAACAGAAACTCGCCAAAAAATTTATTGATTAATTTAATACTCGGTGAACATGAAAGTGTAATTCACTTTTCATGTATTGCAAAAAATTAATTTGTTTGTAAATATACTTAAAGGTATAAATATATCATTAAAGTGCAGAGTACTTAAGTTTTATATGTATGGTATACAAAAATAAAATTAGTACATTTTAATAAAACGAAATTTCCCACTAACTAATTATTATTACCGCAAATCGTTAAATACTATAATTTAATCATTTCTGTGAGTTGCTATAGTTACTATACAGTACAGAGCGAAACAGAGATGGGCAAAAATTGCCATGGATACAATATTTATATATCAATGGTTCATTCATGAATAAGGGTTGTATCCATGGCAACATTAGCTATTAGTTTTAGCTAGAGATAATTTTTGCTCATATCTGGAGCCATATGCATAAAATCTATCTCATAAAACATACAGCTGCAAATAATTTTAAAAATTAGTGACTGACAGCAATATGATTATTGTTATTATATTTATGACTAATAAGGAGAACAGTTTAAATGTGATAATTGAAGATATATTTATTTAAGTTAATTGTTTTAAATTTAAAAAAAATGTGGTTTATTAATTTAATTGTTGTATGCATAAGGTGAATAGTATGAATTTGTTTGTAGATAACCTGATGAAGGGATGATAGCCCCGAAACGTTTTTTATGCATTATTAAATAAAGAAATTTAAATAAGGAAGGGTAATTTCACTACGACTAATTATATAAATGAAAACGCATCCAGTAAGACCTACAATATTAATTAAAAATTAGTTTATAGCACACTAGGATCTACCCCGTCAAGGATTAATATGAGAAAAGAAAGAAGGACATAAAATATCATATAAGAAGAGATAATTTATTTATTTTGTAAACAATATTTTTGTTAAGTAACAATTTAAGTGATGCGTGAATAATTACAGGTTCCGAAAACTCGTACTGGCCCGTTAAGGATCGGGAAGCCTGGTTCCAAACAGTTTAGTAACACTTTAACAAAAAATATATATTTTTATGACATTGCTAAATTCTTTTATTATAATAAATATTTATAGCTAAATATCAATTACTGGAAATTTAAGGTCTGTATCAGAAAGGTTCTTTTTAATCCATTCATTTGCCGTCTTATTCATTTCGTCAGTGAACTCGGTGTTACCACCAACTTTTCCTGAAAATAAAAAAAAAATTAAGTAATACAAATGATTTATTGGAAATTCGTTCATTGACCGAGTGTAAATTATAAAAAGAAGATGGCCAGGGTGAGGTCAAAATAACTCGAACTGTAATTAAACTATTGTGAGTCTACGTTTCGTTCCATTTTCCAGGGCTTCATCAGTCCTAAAAAAGATACAAACAACTAAAATAATGTAAAAAAGTAAGAGAATAGATAACATGAAATAAAAGTAAACTGAGGAAGACTACAAATGATTTATAATTTAAGTAAAAATGAAAAAAGTAATTTAAAGAAAATAAAAATAAGATGTTCAGTGAAAAATATAAATGAACAAGAATTAAAAAAAAATATTTGACAGTTAATGAAAACGGTAATAAAAACAAAAAAAAATTAAATAAAAAAGGAATATAAATTACATTGAACACTAAGAGATAAAAAAATAAGAATAAAAGTAAAGAAAAAAAGGAAATTAACGAACAAAAACCCTTACTGAATAGAAGTAATTTTATGATAATTTTTGTGAAAATGAAGGCGTAATGAGACCCCCTCCCCTTCTCCCACCGGGTAAAATGTGAAAATTTATGTAAAAATGCACAAAGTAAATTGAAAATAAAAATAAGATATACAGCGAAGAATAGGAATAAACAAGAATTAAAAAAAGTATTAGACAATTAATGAAAACGGAAATGATAACAAACAACAGAGAAATATAAAAATACACTAAAATAAAAAAAATTAAAGCCAATTATAATAAAATTAAGGTCAAGAAAAATTAATTAAATAATTTAAAATATACTTTTTTCAATTTCTTGAGACTAGTATTTATTTCTTAAATAAATTAATTGGTATCCATTCATGTCTCAACACTCTTTATTACATCATCAACATTTTAACGTTTCGGCCTATTCGGCCATCCTCAAGGACAATCTTAAATATAAATTTACACCTCATATCAAATTCTTCAAAAACGTTTTGTAGGCTATTCTGCCCAGGTCATTAATTACAAGTCGAATTACCCTATTTTGTTACAATTTCATTACTTTTTATAATTTTTATTTTTAGATCAACTTAACACTATCAACTATCATATAAAACATTTTTTAAAGAATTGGATGGGAGGTGTAAATTGATATTTAATATTGTACTTGAGGATGGCCGAATTGGCCGAAACGTTGGTCTTTTAATGATGTAATAAAGAACGTTAAGACATAAATGGATACCAATTAATTTATTTAAAAAATAAATATTTTAATTATTATTTGATTTATTTTAAACGCATCTCCTTCCTTTCATAAATAAAAAAAAAATTATATTTTTATTATGAATCTATCCTAACGGTTACTATTCTAGAGTAGACATTTTTAATCTCAGAAAATTTGAAGTTAAGTTATAACATTCATGATACAATGTTAGTTATAAAACAATATTTGTTTTAGAGAAATTCACATAAATTAGCAAATAAAAAAAGTAATAATAATATGCTGCTACACACAAAAATGTCTTTTGTTGGAAACTGGTCAATTAAATTATCTTTAATTTTGAAAACAAATTAATTTTAAATACTGCGAAAACAAAACAAATAATATGTAATAATATATAATGCTAAAGAGTTCATTTAATCGCACAATATCAGGAACTATCGGCACGATTTGAAAAATTCTTTTCGTTTTAGATAGGCCTTTTATTGAGGAAGGCAGTAGAGCATTGCTTTTAAAAATTGTCAGCTCTTTTTCCCTGCCGTCCCGACTGGTTCACCTCCACCACCGATCTCTTCCACGTGTTCCATGGTCGCCCTGGTTTCCGAGCGTCCTGTGACCAAGAGCCCAAGAGGAGAAAAAAGGCAGTTATCTCACCCCAATTTTTGATTACTTTAATGAAAGCTATGTATAATTAATAGTCAAAATTGATGAGTCTGCCAAGTATAGGTAGGGGGAATAAAAATGGCGGCTGTTTCAAAGCGATAAAAAAAAAT
>NW_027111348.1:76214-78258 GCF_000696795.3 Halyomorpha halys | reverse complement strand
TAGTCCATTAAACTAGCTTTAATTTGAGTGCTAATAGACATCTGTACGTCACATAGTTCCTGAGATATAGATTTCTCAAAATAAATTAACTAACTATTAATCTTTCAGTAGATTTTTAAGAAATTTTGCTTTTTAAAAAGCTATATCTCGAGAACTATTGGACCTAAATAGCTCTTTTAGGTCTAATATTTCACCAAATTTTCTCTTCTTTAAATTATGTTCTCTTAGATTTTCTAGTGTTGTTGGTAGTTTTTATGATATGGAGCTCAGAATGAAAAATTAATGTTTTTTTAAGGTTTTGAAACAGCCGCCATTTTTTATTCCCCCTACCTATACTTGGCAGACTCATCAATTTTGACTAGTAATTATACCTAGTTTTCATTAAAGTAATCAAAAATTGGGGTGAGATAACTGCCTTTTTTTCTTCCCGGCTCTTGTTCTACGTTCATTCCAGTCAAGTATATGTTTCTCTAATGCACTGTCAGGCTTCCTTAGGGTTTGGCCAATTCGCTTTCATTTCTTGATTAGTTCGTCTACTGGCTTGAGGTTAGTCCTCTGTATTAATTCTTTTTTGGGAATGATTTCAAGACAGTAGAAGCCAATTATTCTTCTTAAGCATGTATGAACATACTCGTATACTTGAGGTTTTCATTTGTGAAAAGAAATATGTTTCTTTTAGTGACCCTCCAAGTCTCGGATGTATATAACAGTTGTTTAATTCAGGGGCTAATTGTGAATACCAGATTGGCGGATATTATCCAAATTAATTATAATTTATTGGTTAGCTGGTAAAATAGATTGGTGGACTGTATTTATAATGGATGTGAAAAAGGGAAATAAAACTTCTATTCTTGAATGAGTTGTAAAGAAGCTGATTATATGAGGATTTTAGCGAAAAGGGGGTACAATGTGATTTAGTTGGGTTAGTATTTAAATTAATTTTGACTGTTGATCTTGGTTGGATAACGTATAGAATTATACTATTTTACTTGGCTGATGGTTGATTGCTAAATATTGAAGTTTTCAATGAAGCTTGTTTGTTTTCTTCTTCTTCCTCCTCTTCTCTCATTCTGCCTCTGCCCTGGGTGCGGTGGATAATTACTCACTCATATTGAACCTATTAAGCATAAGCTGAAATAGTGTTGCTCTGGGCTCTGAGACTTTATCCAGAGTTGTGAACTTTCTTCAAACTGGATCTTGTACCCTTAATAGGTTGCAGGAAGCTTTTGATGTCCTCTTCCAATAATTAATTATGATGGACAGTTATGAATGATATTCCTTAAACAACATTACTAAAAGAACATTTATTTTATACAGATTAGTTTTGTATCCTGAGATGTGTTCTTGTTCTTCCAAACTTTGTACTAATAGACGAAACTATTAGACATTGTGTTCTTTATTTCCTCCTCTCTTCTTCCGTCTTTAATCATCTTACTCCCCAGATAGAGGAGTGAATGTATTATTACCATAGGCTCATCTTGTTCCACCTGCAACCTATCTTAGACCCTGCAATTTATTCCCACTTCCTTTGTTCTAACTGCATTTTAGGACAGACCTACCTTTGCTAATTCTTCTCCCAATGTTTTTAATTTCTAGAAAACGTTGTTCCAAGACACAGATGTTGTTAGCAAATTCCAAGATTACTCAGTCGGTAATGCTCCCCTTTTTACTGTCTCTTACCTTTCTATGGAATATACCGTAAAGAAAAGTTTCAAGATGGCCTGTATGTCTGCTTGTGAACACCCTTGATCAAAAAAGGAAAGTTGAACGTAACTGAAATTACACATTTAAGGCGGATAATCACGTTACCGATAGTTCTCGAGATATAATTTTTTAAAATATTTAAAACATTAAAACATAAAAATGCACAGAAAAATCAGTAGTCAGTGAATTTATTTTGAAAATCTATATCCCAAAAACCATTTGACGTATTAGCATTCAAATTAAAACGCATTTAATGTACTATACAGTAATATATATTCGTAGGAGTAGTAATTCTCATTTTATCTGCTAAAATAAATTGATTTATAGTTGTTCGGACAAA
>NW_027111348.1:74043-75994 GCF_000696795.3 Halyomorpha halys | reverse complement strand
CTGGAACCAAATAACGTAAATAGCTCTATTAGGGCTGATATTTTAGTCAATTTACCCTACTTTAAATGATGTTCTGTTACGTTTTGGAGTATTGTATTGTTGAAACCTCAAAAAATGGCCATTTATGTTCAAAATGCACAGATAATAGTAAAAGATTGCATCCAGGTTTTCTACATTGTATATTGCAAAAAAAAATTAAATCATGATCATTTCGCACTATAATTTACATTTACTTTTAATTTTTTCCCTTCCTTGATTTTAATATATTAATATGCTTTCAAACTGCAAATTCCTGTCAATAATAATTATTAATGCGATGAATTATGGAATTAAATTAAAATGTTAAACATTCAAAAATCGTTAACATATAACTTATTGTAAAATCTGTTCACTGAGTTCCAATGATTTTCCATTCTTATTTTTAAAAAACTGTTTAGTACATCAGAAAACGTTCCATTCAAGATAATACGTGCGGAAAGCGGAAGAAAAAAATTACTAGTTACATGTAGGCTGTGTTTTCTTTGTTTCTTCCTGCGTTAAAATGGTACCACGAACTTCCTTCCAAGTGTATTGACACGAGAGGTTAATGTAACACAGATTATAAAAACAAAAAAAAAGAGATAAAGTTTCTTAAAGTGTTTTAAGACGTAAGAAATACTGCTATTAAAGTACGTTATTAGATCGTTAAGAAATCGATTGTAGTTAAGTGGCCTGACTCAATGGCGCTGAGAAGTGAAGAATTGATGAATGAGTCATCTTTCTTTATTGCTCGTTTAACGTCTTACAGTAATAAATATAAATCGTACAAACCAAACATTTTTTTTTCTTTCAATAAGCTCAAAAAAAACATTCATGGTAACAAAAAATATTTTTCAGTAATCAGTTTGAAGAAAGAAAGTTAGAAATACAAAGATAACATATGAATTAATCATGTACATATGGAGGTGTTAAGACTAGTTTGGACATCTTAGACGGAAAATTCTTGCAATGAACAATGAATTTTCTGTACCTTCTGAACACCCGCCATTTTATATGCTCCCTGACAATGGTTAGCAGACTCATCAATTTTGACTCTTAATTTTATATCTTTTGTTTGTATATATTTTAAGAGAGTTTTTTAATTTATTTTATTTATTTATTTTTTTAATTTAATTTAATTATTTTTTTTTTTTTTTTTAGTATGTATGAGATCATTCATCACTATTACCTATTGCCCACAACTGTGGCAGATTGTAATATCTATCAATAAATAAATCTATCAATCAAAAATTGTATATAGTTTTCCTTAAAGTGATAAAAATAGGAGTGAAATAACATATAAATAAGTGAAATGTTTTTTTCTTCTCTTAGATTTTTAGAATAAAATGACACCTTTAACACTCAAGAACGCTCAAACCTTCAATAAATTCCAGAATTATGTCCTTGGCCTAAGCTAAAACTAAGTTCTATGGCCTATCCAGGGGTGAAAAAGAATTATTTTCTAATGAGGAAGTACTAAGACTAATAGGCAATTTTGAATTCAATAAACAAAAATAAATAATATTTTGATAAATTAATATTACGTATTGGTAAAACCAGAGTGTTATAAGGCACTATAGGATCCGGGTTCGAATTTAGCTGTAGCAGATACTTTTTTTTGTTACACTGTAGTCGTGAGTCAACCCTGTGGGTTCTGAAGCCCTTCAGACACATAATATGAATACTCTTAATTGGAGAAAAATCTAGCGGATGAATCTTGAAGAAATAGCTTCCTTGTATAACCGTCGGTCTAAAACAGTGCTTTCTAACTCACTGAACCGATGACCCTTCATGGGTCATAACGGTTAACATTATTATTATTATTATTATTATTATTAAACAATCCCTAGGAAGAAAAGTGTCATAACCTACTTTATAGTAAGTTAAATTAACTTTATTTTGAGTCATAGCAGACATTTTTACGTCTAATACT
>NW_027111348.1:66505-73983 GCF_000696795.3 Halyomorpha halys | reverse complement strand
TTATTATTGGTATTATTATGGTAAAACATTACCTCTTCTAAGAAATCCCTGTTCTCCTGTGTTTGCTGCGCCTATGATGGGTATATTTTCGTGAACTGTAACAACTTTACGAAAATTATCGATGTTCAAATGAGCACATAATTTCTGTACGTCGCTCTCTGTAATATTTTTTCCAAGGAACTCTGCCGTCTTCTTTATAGACTCGGACATATTCTGAAAAATATAAAAAGAGAATCAATGAAAAGTGGAAAGAAAACTTTATAAAATTGTATGTGAAGATTATACATGAAATGTTCAGCTTTAATTTATTTTTTATGAATTTTAATGAAAAAGAAAAAGGAAATTAAAATGTATATTATTATTTTTTTTCTAAACTTATTATTTTTAAACAACAAACAGAGATTGTGGAAAAATATGTTTTTCCTAATTTGACAAAAAAAGTCTTTCAAACTCTATTTACGTCGAACTCTGAAAACTAGGATGTTAGGAAAATAGTTAGCACATAATGAAAAATTTCAGTCAATAACTTAAAATGAACTATCATAATTTCAGAATGATTTATTGATTTTGTATTTTCAAAATCAAGGAATGCTCGTAAAAATATTTAAAATAACCTATCCAAAATATATTTATATTAGAACAAGAGCCCAGGAGAAAAAAAAGGCAGTTTATTAAAGTAATCAAGAATTGAGGTGAAATAACTGTCTTTTTTTCTCTCTTGGGCTCTTATACTGTATAACTTTAGCAGAATTTAATAGTTAATAGAAAGAATAGGGTTTTTTTTGTTTTGACTAGTTAAAATACTAAATTAAAAATTTATTCAGTTATTTTTTTTTAATAATTTATTTATTGTTATTTACAACTGTATAAATATTAACAAGTAAATTTGCTTTAGGTGACATAGTGACATGATACAAACATGTGGAGAATCTATCCATCAAAATAATAAAATCCTAAAATCCAATAACATTTCTAGAGGATCTCGAGGTCATCTTCTTTTCAGACGCCTAGGAGGATTATTAGGTAATGAAGGAGAAGCCAGGTTAGAAACAAGTAGATTTGGGTGGCGGGAAGTTTATCATGGAAGGATTGGTATCTGGTTCTGGCCTAATCGGCAACATATGAGACATTGAGGTCCTGATGGATGACTTCATTCGTGACAAAGTAAGGAGCATTATGGATTTTAGAATGTAAGGACTGGATACGGGAGGAATTTGGTGGTTTAGTGGAGCCCTAAAGCTCAACTCTGTATGTCCAAATAGGCCTTATAATAGTGATGTAGATCAGTCTTTTTTAATGGATTGGCAATTTAGACCATTTGTCTAGTAAATGTTGTAATAGTTGGAATCGACGAGCAGTTTCCAGTCTTTTCAGTCTTGTGTGAGGATTCCATGTCAATCGTTTATCCAGATATAGTTCAATTTATTTTAAAATTGTATTTTTCCCAACCAAATATAAGTTACGAATCAACAGGCTTCAGACAAATTGAAGTTACTTCATGAGATGCTCCCTTTACAAATTTTGTGATACAACTTTCCTAAAGATATATTTTATTTTTGATAGAATACTCCTCAATTTTGATTAATTGGGGACTATTTTTTTTTTTCAGAAAACTTCCAAATATTTCATAAAAATACATTCTAATAAAAGTGTTTATTAATTGTGGTGGTGGCGTCATAGCTAAATAAAGCATTAAGGCATAGTTTTGGCACCGAATATTACTCCTCCAGTAATTAAAGTGAGTTTCAACCTCATTTACCCTGACTTTTATCACACTTTCGTTATCAGATAGTCATCCAGGGATGAATCAAGAAATTCTCGGGGATTTTTTTTTAATGGGGAGGGGAGGATGCAAATAAAAAATAAACAAATAAACGTTACTATGAAATAAGTCATGTTTTTTGACATGGACTCCCTGCGGGCAAGTAACATTGCATTTTTACATTAAAGCATCACTCGAAAATAGCAAAGAAAATAAATAAATAAAATCAACACAAATACTTACTTTAACAATATCTTCATAAAACAAGAATAGAACATTTTTCTTATGCCTCGCTTCCCATCCTTCCTTTATATGTTCCCAATATGGAGAGAAAACCACTATAACGAATTTAAAAAATAATCATATACATAGTTAATTGACCGTATGTTAACTTGAAAGAGATGGTGAGGAATGCGATGTGGTAAAAATATATATATAATAAAAATACAATAATTATTTATAATCTTAGCACTTTCTTGAGACTGGTTAATATTGTTTAAATAAATAAAATTTTATCCATTTTAGTCTCAAAATGTTTTTATTCAAATTATAAGACCAACGTTTTGGCCAATTTGGTCCTCAGGGACATTATTTATCAAAATAATTTTAATTTAATGTGAAAATTGACTGATTAGGGTAATTTGTTGGATTGATCTGGGCAGAATAGCCTGCGCATGAAGTTGTTTTTAAATGATTTAGTTCTAAAATTGTATTAAGATTGTCCCTGAGGATGACCAAATTGGCCGAAACGTCGGACTTATAAATTGAATAATAATATTTTGAGACTAAAATGGATAAAATTGTATTTAATAATACAATAATTATGTTTTTAAATTATAAGCAACAAATAAATGTTAATTAAATCGTAAATAAATTAAGCACAGTAATTAAGTGATAACAGAGTCCTAACCTGTTGAAGGTAGGTTTTATTGTTAGTATCATTGATGTGGTTAGTACAAAGAGGGAAAAATAATGAGTTTTGAATTGAGATTGTATGATTAATAAGTGAATAACCATCTTATAAAATTTAAATGAAACTCTTTTGATATCAATTTAATATTTGTTTTGGTTTTAGAAGATTGTCATGTCATATGAGAAATTACCCAACAAAAGAAAGACATTTAAAATAAATTTTGACTATTCAAGAATAGTCAGATATATTCAAAAATATCAATATTATGTGAGGAAGTAATATGATAAAACTTGTTTTCACATTATTAGTAATAATGTGAAAGCAAGTTTTAGGTTGTCTCCTTCAAAATGGCCAAAATGTTGTAAGTTTTAAAATAAATTGTTCAGAATAAATTGGATAATTGAAGTTAATAAAATAAGTTTAAAAAATAAAATAAAAAATAGTTATCCATTATTTCTGCCGACGTTTCGACCCACAATGTAGGTCTTCATCAGGGCTGTTGGACTGGAATATAAATAAAGACCCATCAACAAGATCCTAGTTCACAGTTCCACCCAACAGCCCTGATCAAGACGACGAATCGAAACGTCGGTTGAAAACTAATAAATAGCCGATAACTATTCTACCTTCCATCTTCCCGCAACCCTGACCATCACCTTCAAATTAAAAGATAATTATTCTAACCTCCAAGGAACAAATACGTTTTAGAAATCGAAGAGAAAAAATAATCATAATAATACTCACAGAGATCATCTTGAAAATATTTCCAGTACTTTGGAAAGTCTCCTTGGTAATCGTGGACTCTGAGGAGTCGGTTATGATGATAATAAGAAACGGCGACGTCTTTGGGATTCCTGGCGACATAGATGACCTTAGACTTCTCGCAGAGGTCCGGCGGGAGCAGCGAGAATGGTAGGTGAGTCTTGATGTGCCTCGGGGATGCCAAGTCCATCTCGTAGACTGGTTTCTTCCAATATGCTAATTTCTCGTTTACTACCGGGTCGTTCTTGTTCAACTCCCTAAGTTCGGCGTGAAATTTCTCTGTATGTAAAAGCGTAAACCTGCACAAAAAAAAAAAATTGTATAATTGGTGTATTCAGGAATCAATCACCCTTCTTTCTCTCTAGATTTTTTTGAAATTGGTAGTTATGGTAAAGGTATTTTTTATGGTTCTACTGTTACTTATTAGTTCATTTATTTAATACAGTAACGAGTTAAGTTTATTTGTTTGTTTCTTGGCCTACAACTCCGAAACTTTTGAAATTAGTGCGAATCGAAATTTATAATTGTAGTCCAGTCAACTAGAAATCAAAAAGAACTTTCATTGTAAGAAGATGGTTGACCGTAAGAAGTAGATTGTAGGAAGATAGTCCGGGTGCCGGTTATTAAAGTTATTAAAATAGTAAAAGAAAACTATTTATTCGTTCGTTTCGTCCCACTTTGCAGGGCTTCGCCAGGGCTGTCAGATTGAAACAGATATGACAACTAGTCGTCCATGTTGATACCTTTATTGACCGCCATCCGGACTATCGACTACCTACAAAAAGAACTATTGTTAGATAATTTTAGAGAAATTCTGAAAATTGCTTATTCCATTATACTGGACTACATTCCGGATGAAAAGTAAAAATGTAGAGAATTTTCATATCATATTGGAGAAAAGAGAAAAAATACTAATTTGTTTAAGATTTTTATAAGTTTTTTTGTATTCCCATGGAAAATTGGATGTCAAAAGCTGTTGGAAATTGGATTATGTTAGAATACGCAGTTTTACTTCTCATATTTCATATATAGGTAAATGAAAAATAAAACTAACTATTTTCATAAACATATCAATGTGTCTCAACATATGACCTACACTTTTTTAAAAATTACAATGGCCTTGGTCAAAAAAATTAAAAATAATAATACACTGGTTCTTAATCCCTATTTTTTCCTCTCCTAGGACGTTTCGGTGTCTGTGACTGTGCCCTCATCTTTTTTTTTCAATACAAATTTTTGAGGTTAAAAACTTCCAATTTGAATGTATTTTATTCTAAATTAACATAATGTTGCTCAACGTTTCGAGACTATTGTCCCACATTAATTCCCTCTGTGAAATTAAAAGTTTGACTAATTATGAGGATTATTAAAGCACATGAATATAGGACAATAGTCCCGAAACGTTGTGCAACATTATGTTAATTTAATATAAATTACATTCGAATTGGAAGTTTTTAACCTCAAAAATTTTTATTGAAATTGACTTACCAGACTTCCTAAAAAGAAAATCCAGAATCTTTTTTTTGTATGATTCCACATTCTAAAATGGTATAAAATTTATTAGTTTCATGTTTAGTTCGATAAATAAATGAATATTTTAAAATTATTTTATTCTTATTTAATATGTTATGAAGAAAATTATTTGCAAAAATAGTAGAATTTAAATTTTTTGTTTTGTTTAAAAATAGTGAATTATTTAAAGCTGAAGAGAGAGAGAGAGATACACTAACCCCAAAACGTCCTAAAAAGAAAAAATATATGGATTAAGAACATTGCTTTTTTTTATTTCCAAATTTTTTTACCTCAAGGCAATTTTAATTTTTTAAAAAAATTATATATATATTTGGTTTAATTATGCATTTTCCATCACCCTTCATTACCTCCTACAGGATTATAATAGTTATTAATTTTTATACAAACGTTGGCTTTTCATCGGTACGTTGTATATCAATATTACTACTCTTATTTCCAAAAATTATTTGTTTTGTTTAAAAGCATAAAATACTTTGAGCATAAAATCATCAACGTCTTTGGAGTGTTTGGGCAGTAAATATTGAGAAAGTATTGGGTTTATTTTATATATAATCTTTTCACTTTCTTGAGACTGGTTATTACTATTTTAATAAAATCAATTGTATCCAAATTAAAGTCTCAAAAAATTGGCGTTTTATTGTCTCGTAGAGTAATTTTAATTGAAACTAGTGACCTGGGCAGAATAGCCTACAGAAATTTTTTTTTAAATAATTTATGAGAGTGTAAATCGGTTTTTAAGGAATATTATTTACTAATAATATTGTTAATTGCTAAACTTGTTAAAAATCAATGTATAATAAAAGCTGTTTTTTGATAAATTGTCCTTGAGGATAGTCGAAACGTTCGAAATTTGAGAAAATAGAGACTTTAATTTGGATCAAATTGATTTTATTTAAACAATATTTGGTTTATGTTTAAAATAAAATAATGTTTCTATATATAATTGATGAATTTTTTTTATATACTTATTTACAATACAATACAAGACGGGCTTGGGTCCTGTTTCATAATGAAAGCTAATAGTATTAGTTCATAGTACAAATAAAGAAACAACGTGTTAATTACACTAATACTTATTGTTTTTCATAATAGGGAGGACTATTAGTGATATTACAGGAGTTAAAAAGTACTAAAGTACAAGTTACTATTGTACAAGTCAGTGTAATTGTATAAATACTAGTGGGCCTATCATGGTTAATATAACAGTTACACTTTGGTTTTGTTTAACAACTGATTATGGGGGGGGGGGAAGGTATAGTCTCGTGCAAAATACATCCCTAACTATTTACAACGCTATAAATATTAAATAATTGTGAATAATAACGATGAATTATAAATATATATATATATAAAATAATAATTATTAAGAAGAATTGATGAATTTGGACAAATAAAAAGAAAACATTATATATAAATAGAGAAATTGCTATAATTTAGACATGAAACAATATTCCTATAAAGATATACATAACATTGTGACTGAAGCTTCGTTTTCAACCAGATTATTTGATAAATTTTGGGCCAGTTGTATTCGTATTTATTGTTGGGATATACCTAGTTACAACAAAAATTAGATTTTTGGAAGTTTGTTTCCAATCTAGGAAAATATTTCTTCTTTAATTTATCATTTATTATTTTTTTCATATTTTATAACTATCTATGTTTTATTACTAACAACAATAGGAAGAATAAACACAATTAAATGATCTTTAGAGGCAACTATTTCGGAAAATTCTGCGTTTAACCCCTATCACACTATTTCAATAAGGAGAAAGCCTCGTTAACTTTAGGAACCATTTAATTGTACATTAATGTTAACAATGAGAATATTTTAGGCCATTTTCGACAAAATGGTAAAATCCATAAACTAAAATGACGACTATGGTAAATCAAATTGAGCCAGAAAAGAATGGGAACCTCTTTAGAAATGGGAAGGTTATAATCTTCTGTAAATGGCCTTCATTGAAGTCAACGTAATGCAAAAACATGTTGTTGTTTATATGCATATATAATATGCAAGTTTTGCATTACAATTTATTTTAAATCGATGGTATATTAAAAAAACAGACACGTTTTCAAGGAATAAGTTACAAAATATCATCTTTCCTGGTCATTAGTTATTCATAATAAATGGTCATGAGTAAATTTTTAAAAAAATCGTTAATGTTATAATTATTAATAATTAGTTAATGTTAACAAATAAAAATATTATAATAGTCATATTCGAGAAGATGGTCGGGGGTGCGGTCATCAAAGAAACAACATAAATAAACAAAAATATATTTATTTATGCCGACGTTTCGACCTGTTTTCAGGTCTTCATCAGGGCTATAAAAACAGAAAGACAACAACCATCATTCAGAGAGAAAAAGAAAAAATATATATATAAATAAAATATTAATAATAAAATGTTTCCTTGAGGATAGTCGAAACGTTCGAAATTTGAGAAAATAGAGACTTTAATTTGGATCAAATTGATTTTATTTAAACAATATTTGGTTTATGTTT
>NW_027111348.1:56938-66455 GCF_000696795.3 Halyomorpha halys | reverse complement strand
ACATATATAAATAAAATGTTATGATGATGATTAACATTAAAAATTTTTCAGATCATCAATATAACATTCTTATCCACTGTATCATTTATTTATTACTCACATTTATATCTATACAAATAATAATGTAATCAATTTACTACTGCCTTTGTCCATAGTTATTAATCAACTAATTTATATTTTCATTCCATTATTATGTATATTTCCAAATTTTTAGTCTATTATTTATTTTATTTTATATATTTGCATTTATTTACTTTCATTATTGTTATTTTATTTATGTACATATTTTTGTTTTTATTGTCCTGATGAAGACCAGAAAATCAGGTCGAAACGTCGGCATAAATAAATATTTTTTGTTTATTTATGTTGTTCCTTTGCTGACCGCACCCCCCGACCATCTTCTCCAATCAGTAATCTACGGTCAACTATCTACAACTCATTATAATAGTCATAGTCCTGTAATACTATTTTTATTTATTGAGGATGAAACCTAGCTGGTTTTAAGACTATTCTACATTGGCATGTGGAGTTTAATCAAAATCGTTGATGTGAAATGTGAAAAATCGATTTTGTAAAGTGGTCCTTCAGGTTGGTCGATTATATGTGCCTAGACCAGCGGATCTAAGTTGATACCGCAAGGGCATACCATTCCAAAATATAACAAAGTCAAAGTGAAAAAGAAAACAAAATACAGCAGCAGCATTTACTTTGCACTGTTTTTTTATAATTTTCGTACATGCTCAACAATTTTAAGGATAATTTTGGCAACATTTTTAATTATTTTTTACGATCACAATATTTCCCAATTTGCTGTAAATGAAAGTAAAAAAAAAAAATTAATAAACCATATGAAAGAGTGATGAAACAGACCAAGATCACGAAACGAAAATACTGAAGGACCAAGATTCCAACAGCAAGAGCTGATTCCAGGTGAAGCCTGGATAACTCGGAACTGCTGAACTTTCGGACCAGACGCCGACGTCACACCGCAGATGGCGATGAATCATCGAAATGGCGTTGCACTCACCGCGTCTGCATTATCTTTATTCAACTTGCACACTTGATATAAAACAACAGAGCATTGTATCCTTCAAAACTAGATGTTGAGGTGCATTTATAATTCCATGTAAATCACTTCGGTTCATCTAAATACCTCAGAAAATGGAGTAACCATTTTTATGTTATATTTAAGATGTATTAACAAATTATAGATACATGCTAAATATTCACGTCCTCTACCTTAATTTTATAGAAGATTTGATGCATTCGCTAATCTAATTAGGTAATGGGGCGTAAGTGCGCACTAGATTAACGATGTTTGATTTAAAATACTGTAAAATATTTATTTTTGAAACAACATTTTACTTCTTTTTACTGAATGTTTCTTAGATGTTTGTTTTAAATATTATGCTGGATCTACACATTTGCCACTTGTCAGAAATCAAAGATTTGTACAAATGCTTGATAAACAAAGGAAGAAACAAACGCTTGTTTTGTTAGTTTGTAATTTTTCAGTTATTACATTCGATTTACTCTATTTTCATTTTAAAAAGGAACAAAATGAGGATAAGCGAAATGAAAGAAAACATAAAGTAGACAGTAGATGATAAAAATTCATAGGAACAAAAATATAAATACTACATAACCTATAAATTCAACCTCCGTTCTAGAATTTTTGTCAGAAAGTTTTTAATTTAATAAACTAAATATATAATGTCTTCAGAAGTATATATTTGTGTATGTTAAATCAAAAATAAGCTGCTTAAGTTAATGAACAAGATTATAAACAATGTATTTACACCGAATTGATAGCATTTTGAAATATACAATTTTAAAATGGAGTTAATTATTAAACCCAAAGTTTTGGAAAATTCTTTACGTATTAAAACACGGGGAGTACAAATATTCATCTGTTGATATATTGATTCATCTATTGATATGATTTCGCATAGAAGATAGAAATAAAAAACAGTTATTATTAAAAACAATAGATAATGATAAAATAATAAGAAAACAGTCAGAAGTAGATGAGAAGTGTGGGGGAAGAGAGAGGGGGTGCTTTAGAAGGAGTTTTGAGGTGATGTTAATAGGGTTTTTGGGACCTTTCCTGCCCTGCCACCTCGCAGGAAGGGGGGATGGGGTGATAGGTTGGATTACTGGATTGAAGGAAGCAGGGAGACTGTCTAAAAATTTGATGTGTCTCCGTGTGATGTGCAGTTCTTAGCAGTAGTTATGAATGTGCGTCATGTTACGTTTTTCCAGAGATGTTCCTCGGCATATCTTCTGTAGTGTACTGTTCTGGTATTGTTGTAGTGATTTCAGGGCTGTTGGGTATAGCAAAAGTAGAAGTGGTGCACAGTGTAGGAGTGATGGTCATAATATTACTTTGCAAATGAGTAGTTTTAGTCTGAGTGATAGTCCTGGTGAGTAGATAAAGTGTTTAATTTGGAATGAGATAAATGAAAAAAAAATTCTAGGATGAATTTATGTTATATGAATTTTTATCATCTACAACCTATATTACTGTAATTTACGTTTCCTCTCGTTTGGCTTATCTTAGTCTTGTTCCTGTTTATAATAAAAATAGAATCGAATGTAATAGCCAATAAATTCAAAAAGGAAAAAAAATGTTCTAGTCTTAGATTTGTGGCAAGTGGCAAATGTTTAGAACCAACATAAGATAGGCAAACTTGTAGAGGTAGCTTTACACTTAATCTTAGCGAGCTCTTGTGGCTGATTTGTAAAACATCACTGTTTAGAAACTCCTGCTTCCTAAGTTCGGTTAGACGGTGGTCATGTGCGTAAATACCAAAGCAATGACTTAAGACGTCGAACGGTGGTTTTCCCGTTCCTAATCGGAACTCACAAAAACTTTCTCCTACTACTCAATATCCCAGTTTCATCTCTTTACCGTCTACCATTCTTTGTAGAATTTCCACCACACGAGGCTGTACGTTATCAATTCAGGTGTTGTATTTTCTGTTGGTTTTACTTTTATTGAGGCTTGGACGTCATGTATCTATGTCGCTTTGTTTTTTATTAAATGAGTAGTAGTAACAAACGTCGTGAAAAGATTGTATAATATATAGTTCCGAAAACTAGCTTCTCCTCTTTCAATCTTCAGGCCTCAGCCTTGCAAAGTGGGGCGAAACGTAGGTTACCAGTTAATAGTTCTTGACATTGACCGCTACTCCAATTATCTTTCCAAAATCAATTATATACGGTGAACTACTAATTTTCCAATAAAAAGATAATAGTCTACAACAATTTACATTCTGCGCTTAAACATTTATTCTATGCTAAATTGTTATAGAATCAATATTTAAAATACTAAGATTGGTTTTATAGAGGTTAAATGAAATAAAAAACTATTTAATAACTATGGTGATATATGATCAGACTGCCGAAACTGCACATGCCCCGCCAATTTAACTTGTATTAAAACAAATATTTTATTTACTATTGTATTTCATCATTCCATTACCTTCTACAACATTCTATATTAAATATTATAATATCTAAGATCTTTGGCTTTCCAAAGGTATATAACAAGTCTATATTACTGCCGTACATGAAGAAACGTGAAAAGATTTTTAAAAAAACCAACGAAAATTAAAACTTTTTATAAAATTATGAAACTGAAAGGGATGTAATAGAAGATTTAATTGACATTAAAAATCAATTATCTCTGGATTAAAACAGGCTCCCCGCAGGTGTTATAACATGCGTGAGCATGGTGTCCTGATGTCTAGACTTATCGAGGTCACTTCCTCCTTTTTTAAGGTTTGTTCCTGTCTTCTAATCAAGACAACAAATATTTGAAATTAAATTTCAGTCCTCTCTTTGGATCTAGTCATCATGGGTGGATGACTAATATATCATTATATGTTATTTGAATTTTAAGCAAATAAAACGCACTCATTTTTACAAAACTTTAATGTCCAAACTAGCTTTGGTCATTGATACATTTTAAAACAAATAAAAATTATATAAGAAATAAGGAGAAAGATCCCAATAAAAGAACACTAGTGCAGCATGCAGCTAAAAACCAACACAAATTCGATTTTGATTACACAATAATTTTACATTATAAAAAAAATATGTTCAAAAGAAAAATACTTGAGTCTATTTATATATCGGAGAACATCAATTTTACAGAGAATTTTAAAACAGATACAAGAAATTTTAACCAACATAGATTTTATACATAGATTTTAGCAAAATTAATTGATGAAAATGTATATTTTGTGTTATTATTTAAAATTAATTTTAATAATAAAAGGAATACAAATTTAGACCAAAATACAATTTGAAACAAATCAATTATATAAGCCTGACCAGAGGATATGGAAGGTTAAAAATAGTTTGTTGATAAGATAGTTGATAGTGTTAAGTTAATCTAAAATAACTAGACATAAGCTTAGGCAAGCTTATTAATATTTAATATGAATCCATATTATTTATTGTTATTATCCCTATTATTATCCCTATTTATTATTTCATAGGGTGATTTGACTTGTTGTTAATGACTTGGGCAGAATAGCCTGCAAATAAGTCTTTAAATAATTGAATGTGAGGTGTAAATTTATTTTTAAGGTATGTTAAATTTATTTATTTATTTATTATTAGTAATAATGTTTTTAGAATTGTTACAAATTAATATATAATAAAACCTGTTAATTGTTAGATTGTCCTTGAGGATGGCCGAATTGGCCAAAACGTCGGACAGTTATTGAAATAATAAATAATTGATTTGTGGCCAAAAACCGAAGCCTGACGGGTCTATGGCAAATTCAGGCTAACTTGTACCAGTGCGCGAATTTGCCATTGTTTGCCAAACGTATTTTGGCACCTTGATATATCTTGAATCTATTGGAAAAATGATTATGAAATGGGTAGGGCCACCCCTGAATGTTCCCTTTGTGAAAAAAAAATATATATATTAAAAAGTTAAACATCATCATACTCAAAAAATGGGAACCGCTTTTCCATAGCTACATTAGCAGATGTTTCAAAGTCCATATTATTGTTCAAAAGCCACACAAGCTCTTGGCATAAGGTCGTTCCTGAAAAATAACACAAATAATCGATTATGAACAGTTCAATAATCTAGATCTTTATCATTTGAATATGTCATTACGCACCTGAACGTGGATATGTGATGACCCATACATCATCACTTCTCAGATCGTATGAGTAAAACTTCTCTGCATGGTCTGCGTAAGACGCCGGTAGCAACCACTTCTTGGGTCCTACCTGGACGAAGCCATATCTTTCCCCTTTAAAATCGTTCATCAGTTGTCTATTCAAGGCTTCTTCTACCGGTACAATTTTATAAGGAAGCATTTTTCTTTTTTAGTTTATCTGAAATAAAATAAATAATTATAAAATCTATGATAAAGATAACCATTATTAAACACTAACTTCAAGTATAAGAGCCAAGATGAAAAAAAAGGCAATTATTTCACTTCATTTTTTTATTACTTTGATGAAAACTGTGTTTAATTATTAGTCAAAACTGGTGAGTCTGTCAAGTACAGGTAGGGGGAACAAAACATAGCGGCTGTTCCAAAACGTTAAAAATTTTTTTTTCATTTGGAGCTCTACATCTTTAAAACGACCAACAACACTAGAAAACCAAATATAACACCACTTAAAATAGATTAAATTTGCTAAAACATGAGTCATACTATTATAAATAGCTCTACAACTATTTACGTACGTAGCTTTTTTAATTGTAACATTTCATAAAGAATACACTGAAAAATCAGTAGTTAGTGAATTTATTTTGATAAATCTATATCTCAAACACTATTCAACGTACAGTGTCTATTAACTCTCAAATTAAAGCTAGTCAAACGTAGTATAATGTAGTTTACGACTTTTGTCTTCCTAGGAGTTGTAGATATAGGAGTTTTTATGATATTTTCAAAAATGTTATCCGAACAACTAGAAATTAATATTTTGTGAATTTATTTTGTCAAATAATAGAAAAACTACTACTCCTACGAAGATAAACCTCATAAATTACTTGATAGTACACTAATCTGTCTTTAATTTGAGTGCTAATAGACAGCTGTACGTCGAATAGTTTTTGACAACGAATTTTTAGTGCATTCTTTATGAAATGTTCCAATTAAATAAGCTTTTCTAATGTTGTTGGTAGAAAATTAACAGACCCATATCAAATTTTCATTCATTCATCTAAATAAAAAGTCAAAAGGTTTATTTTGCATATTTTGTGGTTACATTTATTTTATTTCAATCATTTTATATGATGCATGCAAATAAGGTATTATTATTAATACTACCATGGCATTAAATATTTAAACATATCGATGAATCCTAATCTAAATGTTATATAATTCAGGGAACCGCCGTCAGTAGGGCCCGGGCCTGGGGCAAAATACTAAAGCCCCCCCCCCTCAATATTTCATCTGTTTTATTTTTATCCATAATTAGTATATAGATTAGTGTTTATGATGAAAATATATTACTAATATATTGTTATAAATACAACAAACATATTTATAAATTAGTCTACAATGTCCGTGTATGATAAGTGATTATGTGTTATCATTTAGTAAAGATTTTTCAGTCAACCCATATCTGGAGATTTTAGAGCTATTCATGATCTTTAGTTTAACAAGTTACATGTTAAAGCGTGTTAAATGGAAAAACTTATGTTAAATGGAGAAATATTTCCTTCTTTTACCATGTTAAAACGATATCATAAAAACTACCAACAATACTAGGAAATCTAAGAGAACATAATTTAAAGAAGAGAAAATTTGCTGAAATATTAGCCCTAAAAGAGCTATTTACGTCCAATAGTTCTCGAGATACAGCTTTTTAAAAAGCAAAATTTTTTAAAAATCTACTGAAAGATTAGTTGTTAGTTAATTTATTTAGAGAAATCTATATCTCAGGAACTATGTGATGTACAGATGTCTTTTAGCACTCAAATTAAAGCTAGTTTAATGGGCTATGAAGTAGTTTAAGACGTTTATCGTCGTAGGAGTAGTAGTTTTCATGATATATGCAAACATAAATTAATTTATAGTTGTTCGGACAATAAGTTTGATTTATGAAAAACTTCATTTCAGAAACGACGTACAGATGTCTACCAGCACTCAAATTAAAGTTAGTTAAATTTACTATAAAATAGTTAATACTGTTTATCTTTGTAGGACTAGTAGTTTTTATGATATTTGTCAAAATAATCTCACAAAATGTTAATTTTTAGTTATTCGTATAAAATGTTGGATTTTTGAAAAAATATATCTCTAGATCCACAAACGCACATATGTCTGCCAACACTCAAAATAAAGGAAATTTAACTTACTATAATGTAGTTTATGACACTTATCTTCGTAGGGGTGGTAGTTTTTATGATACTCACATATGAATATAAATTTGCCAAATGAAAATTTGTTCGAACAACTATAAATCAATTTATATTAGCAAATTTCATGCAAACTATTACTCCTATGAAGATAAACATCATAAACTACTTTATATCTCATTAAACTAGCTTTAATTTGAGTGCTAATAGACATCTGTACATCACTACTGATCTTTCAGTACGTCTCATCAACATTTTTATGAGATGTTGCTTTTTAAAAATCTATATCTCGAGAACTATGTAACGTAAATAACTCTTTTAGGGCTCATATTTTAGAAAATTTGCACATCTTTAAATGACGTTCTCTTAGGTTTTCTAGTGTTGTGGGTAGTTTTTAAGATATAGAGCTCCGAATGAAAAATTAATGTTTTTTTTTAGGTTTTGAAACAGCCGCCATTTTTTATTCCCCCTACCTATACTTGGCAGAATCATCAATTTTGACTATTAATTATACATAGCTTTCATTAAAGTAATCAACAATTGGGGTGAGATAACTGCCTTTTTTCTCATCTTGGGCTCTTGTACTATATGCTGTGTATTCTTGCAACCCGATGTATTTGGTTAGCGTAGTCAAGTAAAGCATTTCTCTCAGCTTTAATGTCAAAACTTGCTCCATGAATTCTCGTAAAATTTATTTAATTATTTTCAAAGAAAAAAATTACAGAAATAATGGTTTGGAGAAAGTCTTATTAATTAGAGAAAAAAAAAACAATGACAAGGATGAGTGATGCTCCAATCGTTATATCAATTGAAGAAAGTTTTTTTATTTCTTTTCCTGGTTATTTATGGTAATGTGTTTCCTAGAATTGATTTGAGTAGAGATTCCAAGGAAAACAATATTTCCTTATATTGTCCAGAATAATACAATCTGAAAGTTGTGTACATTAGTATTTAAAAAATCTACTAAATTTAATTACATATTGCTTATCTTATATAAAACATAATAATTACAAATTAATTTTGCTTAAAATTTCAGCATACTGATTTCAGATTTCATGTATCTGATTTGAAATTAACAGTATAATTAATATTTTCCGATACATATATAGCTTCGAGCATTTTTTTTTTATATATTTTCTTTATTCAAATCCATTGTAATTTCAAAATCAAAATAATGCTAATTTTTGGATACATACTGCTCCAATGCTTGTTTATTTGGGTCTTAATCCTAATTGTTTACATCATTATTGTGCTGATTTATTATTTCTACCAACAATTGTTTAGTTTCTCATATATATATGAGAAACTAAACAATTGTTGGTAGAAATAATAAATCAGCACAATAATGATGTAAACAATTAGGATTAAGACCCAAATAAACAAGCATTGGAGCAGTATGTATCCAAAAATTAGCATTATTTTGATTTTGAAATTACAATGGATTTGAATAAAGAAAATATATAAAAAAAAAATGCTCGAAGCTATATATGTATCGGAAAATATTAATTATACTGTTAATTTCAAATCAGATACATGAAATCTGAAATCAGTATGCTGAAATTTTAAGCAAAATTAATTTGTAATTATTATGTTTTATATAAGATAAGCAATATGTAATTAAATTTAGTAGATTTTTTAAATACTAATGTACACAACTTTCAGATTGTATTATTCTGGACAATATAAGGAAATATTGTTTTCCTTGGAATCTCTACTCAAATCAATTCTAGGAAACACATTACCATAAATAACCAGGAAAAGAAATAAAAAAACTTTCTTCAATTGATATAACGATTGGAGCATCACTCATCCTTGTCATTGTTTTTTTTTTCTCTAATTAATAAGACTTTCTCCAAACCATTATTTCTGTAATTTTTTTCTTTGAAAATAATTAAATAAATTTTACGAGAATTCATGGAGCAAGTTTTGACATTAAAGCTGAGAGAAATGCTTTACTTGACTACGCTAACCAAATACATCGGGTTGCAAGAATACACAGCATATAGTACAAGAGCCCAAGATGAGAAAAAAGGCAGTTATCTCACCCCAATTGTTGATTACTTTAATGAAAGCTATGTATAATTAATAGTCAAAATTGATGATTCTGCCAAGTATAGGTAGGGGGAATAAAAAATGGCGGCTGTTTCAAAACCTAAAAAAAAACATTAATTT
>NW_027111348.1:47692-49888 GCF_000696795.3 Halyomorpha halys | reverse complement strand
TATTTTAGTATGTATGAGATCATTTATCAATATTACCTATTGCCCACAACTGTGTGGCAGATTGTAATATCTATCAATAAATAAATCTATCTATCTTTCAAAAAAAAAAAAAGTTCTTTTGTATTTCTGTTCCTCCCAATTTTAAGGAATGAAAATTTTGGATTTCAAAAAGGTCCCAACTGAAATATTTTAGATTGAAAATCAGAACTCTATTAACACCTCAGAATTTTAAAAATTTCTGACTGAAAACCTAATAAAGTTTTAGTGTATTTTAGTGGTAGAACACCTGTTTACACAAAAAATATAATATTCACATGCAATTTTATTCAGGAAATATCCTGTCAGAAGTTGCACGTGATAGTAAATTTTATCTTTTAGAGATTCAAGTTTAAAAGAAAACATTTTTACAGAAGAAACGGAATGTTGTAATAGTTGTAATTGACATGTCCGTGTTTGGACTCAATTTAAGAACCTATTAATAACAAAATAATATTGTTCCTGGTGATTATATGACAGCCCCAACATCAGGCATCTTAATTGTAAATTATAAACATGGTAAAATAATTTTGCCTATGATTGTTAAATAAATATACCTTCATCTAAAATATTTTATACTTAAGAAGGTTTTTGTTTTGAAAAGGTTAATATTTATCTATTAACATATCTATTTTATTATTTGTATATTTAAAATTAAGCAATGGTTTATATACTATGAAGAAAATGCTGTTTATTGTTTACTCTTTGGCAAAGTTTTTGTTTGCACCAAATATCTTTAAAACCAAGTGACAGCTGAGTTTAACACAAACCTCTGTAAAACAGGCCAACTTAATAAAAAATTGCATACAGTATTTGTATTTATTATTATTTAATAAAATAATGGATATAACAAAACATTATGTACAGTATCAGTATATAAAATATCTAAATAACAAGGGAATCTTGTTGCTGAATCTGTTTAATTTATTGATAATGTTTACATGAGCAATATTCAATTTATTTATTTTATATACCCTAACTAAACAGACATTAATGATAGAGCTTTCCTGTACATTAGTTAATAAAGTTATAAAAAAGGGACGAGTAATAAAAAAAAAATTAAGTGTTATAGTACTTGTGTCATAATGGTATACAAATATGATTAAAAAAAAAAAATGAATATAGTTGATGTATAATTATGTCCAAAATGTTTGTGCTTTCTTCTTCATCAACATGAGCCATGTACTATTCTTTGCTTTTGTCAGAAGGATAACCTTTTTTGTACCTATTTACCTTGGTTCTGCAGTGAACCTTTAGGTTTCTTGATGACCATATTTCTGGTTAGCCAGCTCATTTTCCATGGGCGTAGACAGAGGGGAGCAGGGGGGAGCTGCAGCTTTTTTTGGTACCCAAGAAAATAGTGAACTTATTTGATGATGATTTCTTTCTGAAAACATGCTATAATTAGGAAGTTAATGGTGGTGAAAGATGGTTGAGTCTAAAAAATCATCAGAGATAAGTGCAAACTGCTTTATATTTTCATTGTGTGAGCCATTGGTAAACCTTGTTGTTAATGATTTAAATTCAGTCATTCCATTTTCAATAATTTATTGTGATTATACATAATACAATTTTAAAAATACATTTATTGGACTCCGGAATTAAGTATCTTTCTTTTAGCCAAAGTTTCAGTTTTATGTGTGTGTATGTAAGAACACTGAGACCTGCTTGGCCTCGCTCCTGGGCGAAATCCTGCCTATACCCATATTTTTATCTATTATATATGTTTTTAGACATAAGGGTAATATCTATGTTCTATATGAGTCAGATAGTGCTTCCACAAATTTTTGATAATTGTGAAAAAGAAAAAAGTGAGATTTAAATTTTTTTTTAGTTCTTTAGTTTTTGTAAATGCGTATAATTACTAATATTTTTACTACAGAATAACATCTTTTCTTACATGAGCAGACAAAGATAAAAAGTAATATCATATTAATTGTACAAAAAAGCCTTAAAACCTATTTAGATTTATGAATCCCATATCACAGCCCTCGAAGATTGGTGTCGTAATTGGAGGATTAAGAAAAATTCCAACAAATCCCATCAAATCACCTTTACCCTTCGTCGTAAACCCACTGATAGCCCTACAGTTTCATTCAATGATGTTACTCTTACCCCTGTCGAACAGATCCACTACCTTGGACTACATTTGGACAAGCG
>NW_027111348.1:45970-47642 GCF_000696795.3 Halyomorpha halys | reverse complement strand
ATATATATCCAGGACAATTCAAACATAGCACTTTATATACCAATCCTGATTGATTTTTGGTTTATATTTGTCCTTTATTTTGCTGTAGTAGTTTTTAATCTTATTACTGGTTCTATAACATAAGGAGTATATGTTGTGTGAGAGTGTGTGTCAAATTCTTAAAAGGATCTCTGTATGTTTGTATGTATGTATATAAATAATACAGTCAGTAAGAAGTTTTATAGATGTAATTAAATAAAACGATTATCTGACTATTATTTTCTATTTTGCTTTCTAGCACATTATTGGACTTCTTGAGGTTTAAATCCCATACTTTATAAATTAAATGTTTTGGGTAAGAATTTTCCAGGAATACATTAAACACTTTACTTCTAACTATACTTAATCTACTCAAATCAGTCAATTTTATCACCTTATTTATGTATTTATTTATAATACAAAAATCATAATTTCCTCTCTTCCTCCAACTCCATTGCGAAATTTAACCTTTTACGGTGATTATTTAACACTTATAGCAATTTATCACTATCATTCCTTTTCAAAATGCCAAATATATCATCTATATATTTCAACATTATCCTAACTTTTATTCCGGATTTAATGCAGTTATAAAAAGATTTAATTAATAAAAAATGTAACCATCCTAGAATTGGTTAAAATTCATAAAGATGATAAGGCCCTAAAACCAATAATTGTTAATAATATAAATGTGTAAATGTCAAAATATTTCAAAAATAACTTCACAAATGTTTATTAGGATTCTAGATTCTAAAACTGGAATAATCCTTTTTTTTTATTTACGTTTAAATTAGCTTTAATAATTCCTTAATTTTTTTTTCTTACTCTAACATTACAACAATAATTACAACACAAATTTAATAAAATACAATAAATTAATTTTATTGTTACTTTTAGAAAAAAAAAAAAAAACCAAACATAAATGCATGAATTTATAATAAACTTAACTCATAATTAGTTCAAACCATGTTCCTAATTGTTTTTAAAAGCTTACTAAGATCAGGTCAGTTTCTACCATTCAAAATATATATGAAGTCATATTTAGAAAGCATTATATATACACACTCTTTTGTAAATTTAACATTACTATAAAGCAATATACATTCTCAAGTCTCAGACTAAGCATTAGAAATCATTATTTTTCCTTAAAGTAAATAACAAAATGTAAAATGAAGCTACTGCCATTTTTCAAAAACTATTTTTAAAAAGTCAGAAAATTGAAAATTCTCAGTTTTGTGAAAAAATTCCTTCCACTTCTGTTAAATGCATTTGCAAAAATAAAATAATAACAATAAATTTTTCTAAAACAAAAACTAACATTAAACTATTTTATTTTATTATTTCAATCAATGCCCAAATTCAATATTCAGCAAAATGAATCCGAAAAACTGAAACTGTGTGTTTTCAGAAACAAGGATGTATAAAAAATACATCTCATATGTGTTTATGATATATATATATTGTAATATGCTCCTTTTGTAGTAAATAGTATATTTTGAGGTATAAATGGTTTTAATATGTTTTATTTTATGTATCATTTTAATATTCATTGTTTTGTTTATCCAAAAAGCAAACTAACCAAGTTTCATTGTTTATAATAACTTCGTGATGCCAAACAAACCCAAGATGGCGGTACGTAGAACCAAGGCCACAC
>NW_027111348.1:27774-37315 GCF_000696795.3 Halyomorpha halys | reverse complement strand
CTACACGCCTGTAACACTCCAATTTAACTTAGATCAGATTTACTAAATGTATTATAATGTACAGTTGTAAATAGCAATAAATAAATATTAATAATAAAAAGATTTATGAAAATCCAAGAGTGAAGATACAAGAGGTAGAGTTCCTTATATAGAAGAAGTACAGATAAATTATATAGAAATTTAAGTTCTTGATATAATTGTCAATTCATCCTGGTACATCAGTGTTGATCTGTGTTGTTTGTGATGATCTTGACAAACTTCAAATACTAACTGTTAAAGAAGAAATTAAAAAATTAACTAGTCACATCAAGAGCAACTACCAGGACAGATTAATGAGGAGGCCATCTATATCCTCCAGTTTAGTGCCCTCGTAAGGAGATTAAAATGAACTCAGCCCCACAAGCTTGTGTGATGTGATAGTTTTAGGCCAAGTTGTAATAATAAAAAATTTATACTTAATATTTACTAGGGGCATTCCCTCTCCACCTAACGGCAACCAACACCCATTTTTCTCAATTTGGATAACTCCAATTTATATGTATTCTGTAGTTCATATTGTATTATATGTTTTCAGCATAGTGTAAGAAGAAAATAATTTAAGTCTTTATTCCAGCATTTCAATTTATTTTAAAATAAATGATTTCATAAAATGCGTTCTTCATCAGTTAAACTCAATTTTTTATGACCCATTTTTATTATTCTACCTTATATGTGAAATAAAATATATCACAATGATCACTAAAAACTTTTTTATATATAGGAGGGATTTATAAAAATAAGTATACTTGTTTTTGTTTATTTTTCTGTAAATAATTAATGTTCTAAAACTAAATTTCTAAGGAGTTTATAATGAGCTAGATCATAATTTCAATAAATAATTTTTAAAAATATATTAAGTATTAAAATTCTAAGAATAAATATTGAAGCTAGTAAAAATATCAATATTCAATAATAATAGGAGAATTCAATTTACTGGCTAGGCTTTAAAGTGTTGAATTTTTTTTTCATCTATACAGAGAGAATAGAAAAGAAACAAGGAAGGGCAATGGCCATTGATAAGATAATGTGTGTATATTGACTAACGTTAAATATAATTACCTACCCACATATTTGTACTTGTATTTTAGGAATCGCTACTTTCAATTAAATTTAATATGAAGCATTACTGATAAAAGGAAATTTTATAACAATAGCATTTATAAGATTAATATTTTATATAAATAAATGTATTTTATACATTCATAATTACCTATAAATTATATAACATAATTAGATATTAGAATCAATGAAATGCTAATAAACATCGGAAACTGTTTAAATTATCCCATTACAGATATCAATGAAATCTTAATCACAACTGTTGAATTTTAATGTAGAACTATGTGTAATAATTAACCCCTGATTATTATGTAATTCTAATTAATAAAGATATAACAAAAAATATTCAAATAAAATTTTCTCTTGAAAGTATAAAAAACAATTTACATACCTAAAACACACCTTTACATAATGAAATGTTCTTATTATGATCTAGTATAAATTTCAAAATTTAAATTGAATAAATTTATCTGCAATAAGCTTCTATTATGAGTTAAGATACAGTCCTTTTAAATATCTAGTCGTATAATTTTCATCTTAAAGGACATATGTTGGAAAATAATTTTTTTATTATTATTTTATAGTGGCAAATTCAAATGGAGTTACATTTTTTTGTAAATTATATAATTTATAAACCTACAATTGATATACTAATGTCTATCTTAAGAACTTAAGATTTTTTGGACTTGACCATCTATCCCCACCATTACCTTCCTAATGACAGCATGTTTCCAGAAAGAAACCATCTATCAAATAAGTTCACTATTTTCTTTCTTTGTTTTTCTTGAGTACCTAAAAGCCGCTGCTCTCCACTGCCTACGACCATGGCCCCATCCTAGATTCCAATCATAAAATCTATGATCACCAGTTTCGATTCTGAACATCCCACTCCACTCTCCTGCAATGTCATATTGTGGTGGATGTTGTCTCGTCTTCTTTGGGGCGCGGAATGCACTGCGCGGGAGTCTTTTTCGACATAGAACAGCCTTTTGATCAAGTCTGGCACCCGGGACTGCTTTACAAACTCCGTAAATGCCTACGTCCCACATACTTTCCAATCATCCATTCCTTTCTCACTGAGAAAGTATTCCAAATAAACCACAATGGTTCCTATTCATCCCTCTATTCTCAGTCCGCTGGTGTTCCGCAAGGTAGTATTCTCGGTCCCATCCTCTACACCGTTTAAGTAATATAACTTTACCCAGATGTTTTGAAGCGTACTTGGTATGAACACCATCTGTACTATACGTACTTTTATGTAACTCTTTCATTCATTATTTAAACTTCTTAGAATACGTCGTATTGAAGACATCATGTTTATAGAACTACAATTTCATCATATTCATTCAATTTTATAAACCATGGTTATTTGGAACTGAGTAAACAAATAAATTACTTTTGAGTTTTGAAAGTTTAAGTCTTAATAAGGCTTAAGCATGATGGAAATATTTACAAAGATTTAAGAATAAGAAAGGCTACTCACATTAGGGATGGCGGAGAAGATATGCCGATGGGTTTCCCATCGATCGCACTCAACATACAAGTGAAAGGAACCTAGCTATTAGTGGCTTGTGTCGACAGGGCTGTGCGTCTATGAGCAGTCGGCAGATCAAATTAAAAATAATTAATGGATAAAGAAGATTTATATTACGTTTAAAATTTACAGAGTTTCTTCTGTAGCTCTTGACCTTATAGAAAGATATTTGGGTTGAGAGTTAATAAACCTGATCTTTCAAAAGTCATTGAATGTTAATAAAAAAACTTGACTCAGAAAATATGATCTTATCGAAAAGACATTTAGCTCTACAGTCCAGAGGAATAAAACTCACTTTAGTCGAATTTAATTTGTTTATTTTCTATTAAAATTATTTAGATAGAAAACTTTTTTTATTAAACTTTCACCAATTCACAATCATTGTTTATATGATTGTTATCATTAGGGCAAAAAAATAATAATAAAATAAAAACCATTTGTGCACTAAATAAAAATGTTTTAATTGTGGAAAGGAACAAACAAAAAATTGATAAAATCTTTTGTTGAAAACTTTACTGCTAGTTCAGGTTTTAAAATTCGTCCAGCAGCAAAGAGAATGGTCATTAATATTTTTTTCTATGGATGGGTGTAAGACTAGCCCGGTGATTGGCCATTGTGATCCTTTTGCCTATCCCTGACGTCTACATACATAGAGGTTTCCGCTTTGTACTAAGCAGAGTTAGGGTATAAGGATTCGTTCTTCTGAACAGCTGGGAAATTAATATTAATTGTCATAGGTGGGTTTCGAAACCTAAACGTACCCTGCCAAAGTAGCCCATGAGCTAAAGAGAAGAAAAAAATCATTTATTTCACCCAAATTTTTTATTACCTTAATGAAAACTATGTATGCTAGTCAAAATTGATGAGTCTGCCAATTATACGTAGTAGGAATAAAAAATAGCGGCTGTTGTAAAACGTTAAAAGATTAAATTTCATTTGGAGCTCCATATTAAAACAACCAAAAACACTAATAACCTAATAGAACAACATTTAAAGAAGAGCAAATTTTGTTAGCTAAAATAGGAGCCCTAAAAGAAGTGTTTAATTTCTATAGTTTTCGAGATGTACTTTTTTAAAAAGCATATCTCATAAAAAATTAACTGAAAAGTCAGTATACAATGAGTTTATTTTGGGAAATGAATAGCTCAGGAACCATTAGAGGTACAGATGTCTATTAACACTCAAATTAAAGCAAGTTAGATGTGTTGTATGACAGTCTAAGAGACGTATATTCGTAGGAGTAGTAGTTTTCATCATATTTTCTCAAATAAATTCACAAGATGTTGATTTATGGTTGTTTAAATATACTTATGACAAAGAAATGATCTTTCAACTTTGATCTTTAAAGCAATCTTTCAAAAGTTATATAATTGCTGTAAAATGAGTGATGCACGTCAGAATGGAGAATGCTAAGAATCCAATGAGATTCTTGGATGTACATAGAATTTATTAGTCCTCAATAAACTACAGGACAAAAAGAAACATGCTACGACTGTGATACAAGAAGGAAAGCATTTCGGTTAACAAAGAAATGAGAATAAGATTAAATACCATATCGCAAGAAGGGAAATATATCAGATGAACTACAGCAGTATAGATAGGAAAATATAATTTTCTACAATGAAGTGGCCTATTTCACGAAGGGAAAGAAGTTAAAAACTATACTTTTACGGATATGTGACAGTTGTTATTTATATCATCGCATCGATCATTTAAAACTATCGATAGTCTAAGTGATTAAAGACAGTGCAAAACCCACCATTGAGATAAGTTACCTAATATCAAATTATTTCTTTAGAATTATTTTTAAATCTGCAGTTGAGTTCATGAAAAAATGTAGTATTTCAAAGTTACATTTAACTCTCCTTTTATTATAAAATTTACAATAGTACCACCACAGATTTAGATAGATCCAATTTTATGGATTTATCTAAATCGGAATTACCGGTTTTTAAGATAATTTTTCTTTTTATTTATTTTTTTTTTAGTGATCTTTTTTATAACTATCTATGTATATTCTTATTATCTTATCATATTTTATTGTGTTCGTATGCTGTTCTCGTAGGGCGTATCTTTGATTTCAAATAAATACGAGGGTAAGTAAATATTTATCCGCAATTTAGTTATATTTTTGTTTATGTTGGTAGCACTGTCATTTTGCGCATGTTTTGTTTATTTGTTATTATGTCCGTTTTTTGTGGTCGGATGACGTTTCAGGGGCTGACATTCATCGAAGACTCTTGGTACAGTATGGAAACAGTGTTTTGCCTCAACAGAATGTCTACGAATGAATTGAAAAATTCAAAAATGGTCGCACAAGTTTTACGGACGATGAAGGAACCAGCCGACCGTTTACCGCTCCTCATGAAGAAAACATTGAGCGTAGACAGAGTAACAAAGAGACTTTAAGGGACCGTCGATTTACCTCGACCTGGCTCCTAGCTCATCCAAAAACCTTCTTTTATGAGGTCATCATGAAGCTTGTACAACGATGGACCAAGTGCGTTAAAAAGCAAGGGGACATGTCGAAAACTGATGTACTTGTAAGTTTCCTATTTGATTACAATAAAATTTTATAACTATATTGCGGATAATAATTGACTAACCCTTTTAGTTTTTTATCTGCTATTTTGTATGCCCTTTTTAACCACTACCCGGTCCATCTTCATACAGTCAATTTCGTACGAAAAACTAATAATCTTCCAATGTAATTTTTAGAAAAAAATAACTCCATAACTATACATATAATCAGCATAATGAAATGTGTTTAATTTTTAGTCCATTTAAATTCATCATACATATATAGTTTATTATTTTTTCTATTTTATTACACTACTGTCTATCTTATTTTTTCCATTTATCTGCTAGCAGTTTTGTGCCATTCTAATTAATGTCGTTCTATCAGAGTTCATATCTTCTTCCTTGACCCCCTGTTGCATTCATTTTAATAATGAGACACCTATCATGTGCAATATGCAATGGTGTATCTAAACGTTAGCCACTTGCAGCAAATACAAGACTTGAACAAATGCTTGGTAAACAAAAGAAGTAACAAACCTCAGTATCCACGCGTTCGTTTTGTTCTTTTGAATTTTCTAATCCATTCCGTTGAGGCAAAACACTGTTTCCGTACTGTACCAAAAGTCTTTGATGAATTTCGGCCCCTGATACGCCTTTCGACCACAAAAAACGTATCACTGAACGTAGCTTTTCTTTGGTACAAATAGAAAGCTGAGCAACCATGATTAACAGCACGACAGCGATAACGAAACTAACCTAGCAGCTTGAAACTTGCATAGGGATAACAACAAATAAACAAAGCATGCGTTATCAACGCAAAATGACAGAGCTACCGATATAAACAAAATATAACTAAATTGCGGATAAATATTGACTTACCCTCGTGTTTATTAGAAACCAAAGTTTCACCCTTCAAAACAAGATTCGAACATAACAAAATATGATTAGACTATAAGAATAAACATAAATTTAAAAAAAACAAAACAAACGGATTTATTAACTAACAACAAGTACAGTAAAGATTGATAGAATTGTAAATATACCACCGAAGTAATGTATAGTAATATTCCGCCTCACGGACATTTTTTTTTTATTATAAAAATGTAGTAGAGTGAGCACATCAGACAACTTTCACTAACTGCGCCCCCTACAACGTTTTGTGTATATTTTTGAACTTATGTTGAAGTTATCACTACTTTTCAAAATAATGGAAAAAAAAAAAACAAAGACCAGAAAAGGTGAAAATTATGAACAAAAAAAATGTATTTTTCTGTTGCTATAAAAATTCATATTTTAGGCCTTCTTGAGGTGGGAACAACAAAATTCATTTATTAGTTAAATGAAGCCGTGATGTAATCGGGAGAGATCGGGAGGTCTCGCCTTCCTCTTGCAGTCTCTATTTTTCGTTTTCTACCTTTTAGTTTTACATCGAATATTTTAATATTTTGTGCTTATACATTTTTTATTACAGTAAACGACAAGAACGAGTTATTTATTTCTAATAAACAAAATAAAAGGTACTTTAAATGAAGATTTTTGAAAATTAGGCGTTTAAGTCTGGGTAGACTGTATTAATGAGGATAAGACCTAGCTGGTAATGAAGCTCTTTGATTCATCGAAGCTAATCAAAATTGTTAGAACTGTTACTGAAACGTTACTTTCCCTTACTATTTATTTAATAAATCTCTTTTAAAACAAATATTTATTACTTCTATATGTATTATTATTATTAATTTATGTATTATTATTAGCGGCAAAGCGCCAGTCTACCAACCCAAAGGTCGTCAGATCGAGTCTCGGTCCCACCCGGGCTTTCCAAGCATAAAATAATACAAAACTCACTCACAACCTCCCCCTGGGTATGTTTATATTTTTTGTGAGGCCCGTGGCACTCACAAAAAATATGCGTGGAAGTGATGAACCCATCCTATTTAAAAACCACGTCAAGAAACGCGCGATACATTGCGGAAAAATACATTTCCTAATTCATCGCGTGGACCTCCATGGTCTGTCGCCTATATAATAATAATAATATGTATAATTACTTTTATATTACTTATATGTTTATTACTTTTTATATTTATTGATTCTTTTTCTAATTATTGGTATCTTTTTATAATTATTATATTTGCCTAATTTATTTATTTTTTTGTATGCATGTATTACAGTGTCTTTTTTTAAATTTTAATAGATTATAATTGTGAACGATCATGTTAGGTTTTTATGTATATATATTTTTTACTATATTTCAAATGTAGTAAAATGTAGTCAAAAACTTTTGACTATAATTCTGTTAAATGTTTGATGGAAAAGAGAGAGAAAGATTTAAAATTTAAAATAATGGAAAAATTAAACACGCATATAAATAAGGATAAGAAACTAGATAAAAAAATCAAAATATATAAGAGAAAAATAATTACCGTGACTATGTTTTTTTATGCCTTGACTATTTATATTAATAGGCTTAAAAAAAAATTGTTCTTCATTAATGTTAAGCATGCTATGATTATGAGGCTACTCAGTTAAGTTGGGCAGCATAACATTTTTAATTAATATATGTATATATAGTTGACCGTAAAAATTTATATATAAGATGGTCAGGGTTGCTGTAAAAAGTGAAACAAAGGGTTGACCGCAACCCTGACCATCTTCTTATATATCATTTTTAATTAAGTGTTTTTTCTCTCTAGATAAGTTAAAATAAAAATTATAGTACCTCATGGAGATAATATTTAATAAAATAAAATTATACTGATTAATATCTTTAACTTCTATACATAGAAACAGTTTCGAAACGTTTTATATCACATTATCCAATAAAATAGTAAAACTAAAACTTGTAACTATCGATATCAAATATGTGAAACGATTGTAAAATATAAAGAAAATATTCACTCACCTCCAGCTGTTACGCGAGACAATTTCACTACAAATATTTCCTCGATTAGGAGAATTTTATAGTTCTCTGATAACAATTACTGATAAAGGAAAAAAATACGACTCTTTAGGTAACGCAACGGCTCTGTAACGCAGAGTGATTATAAAACAATGAACGCGATTATGAATGAGCTCGGCTGACTAGATAACTAATCTATCCGGTCGCCATTCCGTTACTCCATTCCGCGAAGCAGCTCCAGAATTGGGTCTCGCATATTTGTATTCAACAGAGATAATATTTGAGGATCAGTTCAGGATCAGTATTAATAATACCTCATAACAATATGAATTTACGTAACTATTTTTATTTATTATTTTTTTCTATAGTTTTGGCAGTGTTTAATTAATTTATTCATTAATGTTATAATCAATTAATCTTTTTTTAATAATTCAGTATTTATTTTTCGTCAGATGCTTTGAGTCTTATAACATCACTCGTCACTAGACGTATTTTGGGCGGCTTTACTTTTGTTTTCTTTTACAACCCCAGTTATGCTAAGTGATAATTTAATTTGTTAAAATTGTAAGATTGTCCATTTAATGGATTTAATAAGTGAAAAAAAGTATAATTTAAAATAAGAAAATACTCTTTGTATGGATTTATTTAATACGTGATAAAAAAAAGTTCATCTAACAACATTGTATAATACAAATTTCTACTATCAATTAAATTAGTTTTACAGAATCAAATTATTTATAAAATATATATATTATCATTTCTAATTCCAACAAAATATATTATAAACACTTTCACAAGAATTAGATTATCTGACATCGAAACTGTATAAAAAATTCCACTTTCGATTTCATAGTTATTACAACTTGCCTATAGATCAGGAAGTTGTTAATTTCCTTTACATGTGTGCACTTTGATTTGAAAACAAAAATGTTATAAAAAATAGTTCTAAGCTATGTCTTTATTGCCGACGTTCCGACCCACCACTTAGGTCTTCCTCAGGGCTGATGTAATGATTAGAGATGTCAACAAGAGACTAAAAAAGTTTTTTTGAACAGTTAATCCTTTGTTTGCATCTTCATTCATCACATCATTCCTGATGAAGGCCAGTATAGTGGGTTGAAACGTCAGTAATAAACATATAGCTGAGAACTATTTTTTATTTCTTCTTATCGGCAACCCTAACTATCTTCTTCAAATTCACACATTTTCAATCAATTATACATACAAAATTATACTATATTTGTTTTTACTTCATATATTAATTTGTTTTGTTTTTTTAATTTATTTATTTGTTTTTTTTTAACTGATCTACTGTTTTGGTTTGATTTTACATTGCTGTCTAATGATAAATTCGTTTAACAGATCGAACGTGGGTAGATGATCACTGGAAAGGGTCAGAGAGAGTGAATTTGGGAGAATAAAATCGTCAATTAAATTAAATAAAATTGTCAAATGGAATGAAATTGTTTAATATAAAAAAAATTAAAATATTT